>NC_056718.1:7609123-7621967 GCF_018831695.1 Puntigrus tetrazona
TATATATATATAATATTAACAATATTCATATGCAATATTCAATGTTCAATATATGCAATGCAATATTCTAGTCTCCAGTAATGAGATTATGAGTTTGTCCATCTTTATAAAATATAAATGACATTTTTATAAAACTAAAAAAATGTAGCTACAGATGATTAAATAATTCTACATCAAAATTCACATTAAAATACAAAATTTAGAAATTTTTTAAATAAATAAAGCTATTCTTATAAAAACAGTATCTTTTCTCATTTCTGTCTTTCTCTCTATTCATATTTTATATTTTTTCTAAATCATTCTCTATACTTTCAGTATTTCTTACTTTCATCTCTATTCTAATCCGCGCTCCTAAAAATGTTTGCAAACTCTTGCATTTTTCCTCTACATCCTTGCAACAGAAAATAAATAGATTTTCATAGTTTTTTTTGTAAATGCCCTTTAGTGATGTAGGATTTTAAGACCGTGTTGCCAAATCTTTCCAGAAAAACACCTAGCTTCACCAAAAGAAGCTAAGCCGAGCAACACCACTGACACAACCACGGTCAATAATTTAGTTCAACACCAAAATTGGTCCCAATAATGAGGCTCATGTAAAAAAAACTTGGGTTTGCTAATGACCTGTGTAATCCTAATTAAAGAGGATTCCTTTGCAGAGCCTGAAGCCATCCAGAGTAAAGCAGATACAAAAGTAAAAGCTGATGACATGATAAATTGAGACAAGTTCTGTTCCCACAGCGCAGTCCGTGCCAGAACTGTACCCAGGACAGAGTGTGTGTGGGTGTGTGTGTGTGTATGAAAGCTTGCGTGTGCATTCATACCATCTTACGAGTGTATATGCTGTACATGATCACCAGTGACGAAGGGTGGCCAGATCAAGCCCCGCTGAGATGCAGTCCCACAAAAATCGCACATTCTTGAGCAAACCGTCTCTCTTGGCGTTCACGCACCATGTTTATTCTGACACAGTCAGCGCACGCCGAGATCATACGCAAGCAATATGGTGTCCCCCACGAGTGCAGCATACGGCCACGAGGCGTGAGGAGACCAAGCCTTGGAATCAAATCAGTGACTCAACCTTGCGCAGGAAGTGAACAGACTCACACATGCCATCATATTTTAAACAAAGTGACCTTTTATGTGACTGCGGTTAATATAGCACTGCAGTCTATTTCGACCTACTGCCTGTTAACTACAGCGAAAGGTTCCTGTCACAGAAACGGAATAATAGGCCTCTATAACACTGAATCAAATTGCAGATGAATAAGTGGGTGGAGCCACAAATATAAAATCGTAAAGATTGCATGAATACGAAATGTTTTATTTGCTGTAATTATTCAAATGTATTCAAAAAGATGTATACAAAAGATTTTTAAATATTGATTTTAAAAATAAAATAAAATAATGGTTAAAACCCATCGATCTGCTTCAGAGGACATGTGATAACCCCCCGAAGGCATATAGGTTAGTTATATATCGCAGTACTTGCATATATATATTTGTTTTATGAAATTTCAAAATAATGGCCACTATTCACCCGCATTACCAACCTTGGAAGAGCCAGGATATAAGAGCCAGACTTTATGAAGAAAGTAAAGTCATATACACCTAGGATGGCTTCGGGGTGAGTACAATATGGGGTAATTTTTATTTTTGAGTGAACTGTTCCTTCAAGTGTAAGCATCAGACAGGGGAGAAAAAGGCAGTGAACCCCCTAAAACTGTTCTTAATTATGGAGACAACAGACAGCCAGATACCCTGCTGAGGTTCTCTTGTGTATCAGGCACCTGAAGCTCTGCCAAGAGACTCTTTAAGTGCAGACAATTGACAAAAGAAACTGATTTCCATAATCAGATGGTAAAGATTTCTAACACACAGATTATCTCATTTAACAACACTTCTCACCCTGACAGACTTGTATTCAACACAGATTCAGACACACTGCTCTGGCGGTGAAAAGACCTAATGATGAAGCACTTATGGGGCTATATCTGTAATAGACTAACAGACAAGTCAAGCAATCTCTAAAATTGCTCAATTGTACAGCTCAAATGACAGCATTAGCTGCAATTATCCTTTCATCTGTTCAGTGTTAGTCTTGTTAAAAGCGTTAGTCCCAACACGGATCCTAAGAGCTAGAACAATTCTGCTAGGTTGTGTTTTTGACCACAAAATTACATTTCTGTCATTGTTTACTCACACTCAAGTTGTTCCGCTTTACTTTCAATCTGTCGTGGAACACAAAGCTGATCGCTTCTGAAACGGTGCATCGTTCATTGTTCAAAAATAAACAGCAATACTGCGAAATATTATTACAAAATGATTTTAGATTTGTATTTGAAAATTTTATTTACTGGTGTGATGACAAACTGAGATTATTATTAATAGCAATGTTGAAAAGAGTTGTGATATCTCATAGTTTTTGTGTAAAATGACATACATTTATTTAAAACTAATATTTTAAATGTCTTTACTCTCACTTTTGATCAAGTGAATGCATCCTTACTGAGGAAAAATGCTTTCATGCCATAGATTTTCTTTGCACATTCATGATGGTTCATGTCATATCCTTCTATTTAGTTTATTAGTTCAGTACATAAAATCTGTCTAAATTATTTGTCCATAAATCTGACTGATCTGGTTTTCACACAGCCATCATATCACTTCAGAGGACTTGAAATATAGCTCAAAATGCTTTTTTTTATACTTTATGAGATTTTGCATGCTTTTTGAACTTGAAAGCTTCATAGCAATCTGTACAATTCTTCCAAATTTCTCCTTTTTGTTGAGGGTGAGTAAACGATAAGGAATTTTTTATGTTTTGGGTGAACTAATCCTTTAATCATGCATTCCTTTTGCAGGATACAATGTGCTAATAATTGTTTCTTACAACTATTAGAGCAAATACAAAACAGTGTAAAAACCACCCAGTGAACATTTTCATGTCATTTTAAATGACTGGTCAGTGAGTCATGAGTCAAGCCATAACCATAAAAAACATTGACAGCGTTCCCCTAAAAGTTTCATCAAATGGTCTTATCATCTAGACCAAATCTCTATGTGTGACGTATAGGCAGAAGTACTAACCAGTTTACAAGGCGAATGTGCAACAAAGTGAAATGGCCTTAACAAAAAAGGTAAAGCAACGATGTCAGAGGATTTTGAAGATGAAGGAAAAAATGTGAAAAAACTGTCATAAGTAGCATTGTATTGTCAAAATGATCTAATTATTATCTATTATGATCTATTATTAAAATGTTTCGACATTTCTATCTATCTATCTATCTATCAAAACTTAATTTTTGATTTGTAATATGCATTCTTAAAAATTTAATTTCATTAACTTTTAAAGGCAATTTTCTCAATAATAACTCAGATTCCAGATTTTCAAATAGTTGTATCTTAGCCAAATATCATTCGGTCCTAACAAACCATACATAAAGGATGATGATGATGCATAAATCTTTCAGATGAAAAAATTGAGCCTTACGAATAGTTTTAGGCTCCAGGGTCTTTCTGAAAAAGTACACAGACGAAGTACTAGCAATGGGTGACTTTTCCAACATGACTACACAATGAGCCAAATCGCAGATGTACATCACAGAGCTGGTGCAAGATGAGCATTGGTGTTTTTATTAGTAAATGAACAACCGTTTCACAAGACATTTCTGCCAGGGACTGTGTAAAAACTGCAAATTGGACCTTCAACCCATGTTGAAGTCCACTATATAAAGAAAAATCCTGGAAAGTTTTCCTCAAAAAACGTATTTCTTTTTTTCGACTGAACACAGGAATGACTTGGATGACATTGGGTGAGTAAATTATCAGGGAATTTTTAATCCTGGAAGTGAACAAATCCTTTAAGTGCAATATTCAGATTCCAGAAGGTGCTGACGTCCTGGGAGTCAGCGCTCTGCTCTGTGTCTGCTATTGATCGGCAGGTACCGTGGTGTCAGCATCAGGATCCCCGAGGAACGGTCACGTAACCCTTGGTAACACGGCGCAGCCTACAAAAAAAGTCAGCCGCGACGGTGACGTCAAAGGTAGGTTTGCGTGCAAATCTCCCGCAGCTTCCCTCGCAACCAACATCTGTCCACAGGGAACACAACAGCTGGCCAGGGAACATGTCAGCGAGCAGGCCGGCTTTATCTTACATCAACCTGGCTTTCAGAGCGAGGGATAAACCGTGTCACGCGGATCAGCGTTATCACTGTAACCCCTATATAGATGGGCACTGGAGAGCAGGGATCAGAGAAAGATTTGTATATATGACATATTTCTTTCTAAATAATTAAACTTCTGAACTCAATTAAATGTCTGAACAAACACCAAGAACATCACCATTATAGCGCTGATAGTACGGAAAACGGCGGAAATGCCAGTGTGTGCTCTTCCATCCTGCCGTTCTTCAAAAATGACTCTACCGCTACCTGTTCAGCTGCAATTCTATGTGTAATCTCGTCTTGTTGCTATGGAGATGACATCAACAATGGAACAGACACATTAATCATCAAAGCTCCCTATGTGTAAACGCCGATGCATGTGTGTGAAACAGGCTTTGTAAGGGACACAAGAGCTCCGGAGATCCACCCATATAACCACCACTCAGGTGCCAAGTTCAGATCCTGTGTTCACAACAGTGCCATGGAAACAAATGACAGGGTGTCATTTCTAGAGCGCTCACTCTCCACCAGTCACTGCACATGCAGGCATGAAACCACTAAAGAGTTGCACCACTCTAGTGTACCGAATTTTAGTGCAAAATCACGCTTGAGATTTCACGTAAGCAGCAATACCAAGGTCATGGTTTTGATTCCCAGGGAATGCATAAAGTGGGCAAAATAACCTTGAATGCACTGGAAGTTGCTTTGGATAAAAGCACTTGCCAAATGCATTAATTATGAATCGAAATAGTTATCGAAAAGCGACTTTTATATAAAAGTTGCTTGCGGTTAAGTTAAAGTGTATATTTTTCTGTATTTTCATTCCCTGGAAATTTAACCTATGAGCTTCAGCTAAGCTACATGAAAAAAATGCTATTTGTTTGGTATAATTTAAGATGCACTATTACCAGGCAGAGAAGCTAGGGGAAAAGAGATGAATTTTTTGTGCACATTTCCTTGTGATTATTAAAGCAGTCATTTTACACCCCTGTGTGAAAAATGTACCTTACGCTGTCTTTAAGCCATTGTCTAGGTACATTTTACATAAACATGGTTGAACTGCCCCATGCAACACTAATTTTGCTGTCGAATTTGCACAGTTATCTGATTTGCATAATTCCTTTGTGAATCTGGTGCTAAAACAGGGTAGACAGCATGTGCAAATGACGCTAGCAGCGGGTGCAACTCATTCCCAATCCGTAAAAAGCAAAACCAACATTTTCTTGAGGTCTGGATCTCTTAATTTGATTCTCCTCTTGGCCGAAATTAATTATTCCTCCGTAAACCCCTGGGGATTGCGCATCTATCAAATGTTTGTTTATTCAGACTCTTATTTTGCTGGTTTAATTTGCCCCTTACTGTCTCATTATGTAGAGTGATGCATGATTGCATAGCAAATCCACAATGAATCTGAAATTAAAACAGACTTAAAATAGTCATCTCATTCATTAAGTAGGCCAATGAGGCTAGAGAAATTAAATCAAATAGCAAATGAACAGGCGTACGGCTGATCATGACTTTGTGACCTAACTGAAACTTTTCTAAAAAGTATGAAATAAACAACTCTGAAAAACTTAGGATACAGCGCTAAATGGCAGAAGCTCTGCCAATATTACTGTTGTCATGCAATGTTAGCTGTGTTTGCTAAGGTTGTCATCACTGTTATTGATTATTATACTAAGACTTGAGGATTTGAACAAACCCAAGTGATTTGAGTAATGACCTGGCAGACAATGAAAGAACCTAAAAACTATAACTAAACACTGTAAGGCACTTTCACCCTAGTAAACACACAAAACCATAGCATCATGGCAACAATTTCTGCTAATTCAAGTACTGTACCATCCAGATCAGATTTATATGAAATCTGTTTTATTTTTTATTTTCATTTTTCTGGATTCATATCGTATCGACACAAGCAAAAAAAACCTCCACTAACAAGAACGGCATATTCACATTTTGTTTAAAAAAGGAATAAAAGGGATATTGTTTCATTTTGTTTTTATGCATTTCCTATGTGAATAATAATGAATTTGAAACTTCCCTGAGATATTATGAGGCTCTTTGTGCAATAAAGAAAAAAAAAGAAACCTTTAATTCCAAAAAGCCCAGAGCTCAAACTTACACAGTTCATTTGAATAAAGAAAAACCAACTCGACACTGTGAGTCTCAGCAAGGCACAAATAAATTTCGGATGGCAAAACTGTTAAATAAAATTAGAGGAGTGCATTAGAAACAAGCGTTAAAATGATATCTAGAATCACAGCAGATGAAAAACAGCCCCAGTCCTTTGAGGAAAGATTTTAAATTGAATTTTAACTCAATATTAAGCAATCCTAAACAAAGAACATGTGGATTGAATTCCTCAAGTTAAATATTTTGACCGGGTCAACCAAAGCTAATACTGCAGACAGAAATGTCCTTATTATTGGGGCAGGAGTGAAGGGGTTAAATCGAGCAACACTATACTAGCATCAGTGGATTAGCCATTCCCAGCCAGAACACTTTCTCACACACATACACACACACAAACACATCAGTTTCTCTGTTGCTACAGCAACAGCTTACTTTCCATGTCAACTGCAAAGCTGTTTCTATGGAGACACATATACAGAAAAAATTCTTTGCTCCGCAGCCAGGGACCAGATGGCAGTGAACTGTAAGAGTCACATGGAATGGCTTTACTGTTCTGACTAACTTGCAGACACAAGCACACCACAAACACACACACAGAGGGAGTATCCACTCTTAACGCATTTATCGGCCTTTGACTAGAATCCGTCAATACTCAGTGAGCATCTAATGAGTCCCAATTCATAAGTTCCATCCCCTTATCAAACAATTATGAAATATTCTCTTATAGGAATCAATTCATTCAACATTTACTGATAATAAACTTGAGATAACAAGTCACACCCTTGAATACTGACACATTCTGCACACTCCTGCAAAGCCTCTTAAATAAAAAGTTAACTACACTACAACTTAACACTGTAAAAAAAAATACAGCAATGTTTAAACAGGCCAAACCTTCTTATCTATATTGTATTATAAGATTTGGCCACACGTTCCAATAAGGTTAAATGCATTAACATTTATTATTGCGGTAGATATTGTGAGCTAATACTGAAAAATAAACTCTTTACTTTTTTTATGATTAACAAATAAAAATAGAACATTTGTCAAATTGATTCACTTATTTTATGAATTGGCTCATTGCTAATCTGAACAGTCAGATTCACTGCAAATGAACTGTAATTCCCAGCAGCACCTGACAAAGGCGTTTATTATTGCCTTGTCTTGCAAATCTATGAGGTTTGAACTAAAAAAGGCTCTGTCTAGCAATTTTTTAAAAACAGCTGTTTTCAGGACACTGAAAAATGATGAGCAAATGTTTAGTACTGCTAAAAAAAACTGAAGTCAAATAAAAACTGTAAAAATGAAATGAAAACTAGAGCAAATTAAGGTCAGCACTTTGACTCAATGCATGACTCAATGCAGAGCGGTTTTGGCATCCTTACCTGACTCCTGTCCTTGTCCACTTTCTTAAAACACTTATTGAGGGACAGATTGTGCCTGACTGAGTTCTTCCACCCCGTGGGGGCGTTGGCAAAGTAAGGGAAGTGTTCCAGGATCCAGTTGTATATGTCTTTAACTGGCAGTCTCTTGGAGGGGGCATCTTCTATGGCCATGAAGATGAGGCAGCTGAAGGAATAAGGGGGTTTGCAGTTCGGGTTTTGCTTGGCGTCGTAAGGGAGGTCCGAGTGGGCGGGGGAGGGAGGGGTGTCATCGTCCAAGTCCTGGACGGGACTGACGCTCCTCAACACGGGGTCCCCGAAGCTGTTGAGCAGGTTCTTGCTCTCGTGGAGCCAGTTGAGGTTGGTGAGCTCCTCGTCCTCCATGCTGCCCTTTTCCAGTTTGATGGTGGGAAGAGCCAGGTCCATCTCCTCGGCCTCCTGCAGGGCGCGCGTGATGGAGCTCGCCTGATAGAACTGGCTCAGGCCGTTCGCGACGCTGACCCCGGAACTTTCCGGTTTCTTACTGGGAGGCATAACCGGACCCATTTAGACCAAGGCTCCTACGGAAGACACCAGAGAAAACACCATCACATTTACAGAAGGTCAAAGGTGAAATTAAAACACATGAAGAGCAGGCTTCACACGCGAGGTATTTCTCAATCGAATCCACTATTGTACAAGTTAACAAACCGACAAGTCTTGAAGGATGACTAAGATCATTTGATTTTCAGATCACTGCAGGAAGCCCCTTTTTTCCATCCAAGGGACAAAACATTCTCTGAGAGCACAAAAGAACGAGACTATGGGAACCATCCTACTCTGTCAACAGCAAGAATGCACGGCACACAAGTCTGCTCTCGGAGATGATGGAACAGCTATCGAGCAACCGAAGATGCCTTGCTGTACTGTGAAATATTTCAAGTAAATGGAATATAACGCTCAAGGTCATCTACAAATGATCTGCTCTGTTTTATGTTTTCTCAATTGCTCTTTTTATAGTTGCCATACACAGATAAAAAATACAGATATCAATACATACATAATGTGACAAACAGTACTGTAACGGTACGAGCATTTCGTATCACGATTATAGTGACCAAAACTATCACGGTTGTCAGTATTATCAAGGGATTGCTAAAATATGGTAAAATGTTCAAATCAGCATATCAGAATTATTTCTGAAGAATCATGTGACACTGAAGACTAAAGTAATGAATAATGAGAATTTAGCTTTTCCATAACAGGAATAAATCATTTTATATTTAAAAACTATAATAAAACATTACATCTAAATTTGTAAAAGTATTTTACAATATAACAAAGAATAAAATCTCATTGAATGTTTATGCATTACTTAATATTCGTGAGGCAAGTCTTGGCCATTTTAAGATGTCACCGCAACCAGCACAAATGACAGCCATAGTATTACTAATCTAAAAATGACTGACTATCTATTTCAATACACAAACCCTTAAAGAACTGGTTGTGACAGAGGGGAAAGATATTATAGGGGCATGTCAATCACTGAATCAAATACTCCGAACATGACACCAGAAAAACAGTCTGCGACCTTCCCTGTGATCTGTCACAAAGATCAATTTATGTGGCGCTGTCTTTCCTTCCTGCCTGCCTCCCTCTCTCTCTCTCTCTCTCTCTCTCTCTCTCTCTCTCTCAACACACCCAGTCTATCTGCAAAAGCAATTACTAGAAAGTCACCATCAAACATGATACTGCCGAAATTATTCTACGAAAACACATCAAAATCAAACTCTGCCTGCCCTCTTCAAAGAGCAGATTATGTTTTTCTAAAACAATGAGACCTCTGCTTTACACTGATTGTCATTCAGAAAGAGAAATACTTAAAGATTATACTTCAGCGCTGCGTAGAGAGCAGCATTTTGAAGTGGAACGAAATCACCTCTTGTTCAAACCAGCCATCCTCGCATTGAAATGCAACGCGGACACTAAAATCATTCATGAAAAAATCAATGTACTGCATCTTTCCAATGAGGAGCGCTCATCTCACTCAGCCTCCGATGGGGCGCTCCGGTCCCGTGAGCCGCTGCACAGGAAAATTATATTACAGCTGACAGTAAAGTAATTTAATTGCACTGTTGCCATGACAACGATGGGCTCTGTTTAGGCCTAATTTGCTGGCAACTGCCAATTGTGTCCCGAGAGACCCGAAACATCATTCTTGACCATTATTTTCGACTTCAAAGAAAGTTTTTGCAAAATACTTCTGAGTATCACACGATACGGAAGAGCAATGATGTGCGCTATCTTTTCCTGGGAATTTATTTTAGAACTAAGTTTGCTCTCGGGTTAACATTTACAGCAAAACACGCAGTATTGAGATTTCATTTAACTTAAGATGTGAGAGGGTCGCTGTGAACATAGAAAGCTCATTTGTAAGCTTTCGGAATATCCTCAAAATGCAAACCTTCGCATGGTCTGTTAACCCCATCTGCACCAAAATGGGCCTAAAATAAAATAAAAACACGTGAGTTGCGAATGACACATTATACTCGATGTCCAGGTTCAGGTTGGTTTCTGCAGGATTGTGTTTCGCTGGCAAATAACTGTAAATGTGCTGCAGTCGTGCGTCCAGATGACAGCAGAAAGCCAGATCACAGAGGGTGGGTTAAAGCTACAGATAATTAGGCATGATGCTCTGATCAGAGCCCAAATACCATCTGCCTGTCTAAATCAACATTTGTTTGGCAGCCTCATCATAAATCAGTGATTAAACACATGCATACAAGCAGTTTGCATTTAATATAGTCATATACAGTACATCTGCATATGTGAGTGACCGGCCGTTGGGCTTGAATAAATTAACGTCCACCCGTGTCTGCCATGTGTTAAAATGCATAACGATATTCTATAATCGGCTATGTTCATTTACATGCCAGTGTGAGTGACATAACAAAGACAGCACGATGACAAAGAACAGCACTTTGTTCCCTCATCACCCATCTTAACATCTGACTATTAACCACATGCACAAGTGCCAAGAGAGATCTTCTATTCAAGACGCAGACGCGGACCGTCCTGATATTACAAGCCGGGCGACTGCCAAACTGTCATTGTTTTGCTCGCTTGATTGGGAGAGCTGCGTTAAAACAAGCACGAAACTCATTTAAAGTGGGTGAAGAACAAGTAATGAGTCTATTCATGCTGGTAATAAATCGCTCACTGAGTCACTCAGCCACAAAAACAAGAAAAAAGTAAACTTTATGCGCAACTTGACTTCTAATATGTCACATTCTCAACAAATTAGACAAAACTGGACTGATGCAAAATTCGTTAGTGGTTGCCCAGTGGTCAAAAACTCCTCAGTAAGTCTTCTCTTTTCAGGAAAACCTGTTGATGAATTAGATGTCAATCGAGGTTAAATGAGAGCAGAAGAGTTTGTTTTGTTGCTTGAGGGTAAAAGTATTAAAAAAACAGAACCGCACTGTAATAAATAGATTTAAGAATACTTCAGCTTTACATCAAAACGATTGCCATCCATCCCACAAGACCCCCGTTTCCTTACATCACACTTAATATCAACCTGACATATAAATGGGCCTTTGAGAAAGTAAAAATAAACTCTGTACCTGCCCTGAGATTTCATTCATAAGCTTGGCGTAGGCTTCTCCCAGCTCTTGTGACAAACACTTTTCTTCCCTCTAGACAGAAACACATTTATATGTAATCTCACACCACGGTACCCATATTTCCAAGGTACTCCAAAGTACGTAATAGCTCTCTTTTGAGGGTATAAACACTCCACAGCCTACGTCAAAATCCCGGCAAGCCTTGACTTGGAGTGTTTACCTGTAAGAATTCTCTCAAAGGGTGTGACCTGCATAGGCTCCTCCTTCTGTGGAATCACATGTCATGCCCTACTAACCTAACTGGCGAAGCCCCGCCCCCCCTGCGCGTCTGATTGGACGCAGGCCCGTGAGCTCCTATGAGCTGCAGAGACACGTTTCAGCGAAAACAGAGACAAGAAACGTCATTTACATGAGAAAAACAAACTTGGCTGGAGGACTCCTGGCGTTTTCTTGAAGCCAGCAATCCACATCTTCGACGCTATAAAAACAAATCCAGTCTTGGTCTCAGCTCGAACAAAAAAAGTAATGTGCTGTCAATACTCAAGGGACGAAGGAGAGGTGAAAGGTCACATTCTCTCTGCCACAGAGGCAGTAAATAGCTGCACTCAGGCTGTTTTTAAAGCGCCTCTCTTATCACTCCACAACAGAGAAGTGGCAGGTAGAGATTTCATACGGCTCAAAGCGAAAACCATGTCCAACTCAAAGCCTCGACTAAGCAGACACAAAACAACCACTCTGCGTTCAAATAGCCCCAATTACACAAGAAATAATCAAAGGGCTTTAATCTTGGCATGAAAAAACATTACAAAAGTTGCAGCGAGTCTTTTTATCCCATTTGAAACTACAGCTTTTAATTACAGCTGGTCTGTGCGGCTCTCTGCTCACAGTATTGTTATGCCCAGAGCCAAGTATTGAGCAAGAGTTTCCACAGCTTAACACGGTTATCATGGGTTAGTACTTGCAGAAATGATTTATAACTACTCTTTTGATTAATCTACCCTAGTGTTTTTATTCAAAGCCAAAAAAACCTTGTGCACAGACAGTCTGTGAACAATTTCACTATGAGATGCCGGTTCACACAAGTGACTCATGAGCTGTCTGAAGCATAACTTTCTTTTCATTCTTAACCAGGAATGTTTCATGTTTAACACAATTTAGGGATTGTTACTCAACATTCAAGAGGATGTTTGACAAAATATGTAAACTTATAAAAACTAGTTTTGAGACACGGCCTTCTCTCTTATCTGCCCAAGAGCAGAGCCTCATTTACCCTCTGTAAAAGCAGACGGTATCTTAAACTGTATCTAAACACATCTGGTATATTAATGAATGTCAGACTAAATGAAATCTCCTTTCCAGTGTTGAGAAAGCTACTCTGAAACCATATCTTGCCGGTCTAGACTTTAAAGTAGCCACAGTAGTCAAGTCACTAACCTCTTACAAAAAGACAAAAATTCTAAAATAAAAGGTCTGAAGAATGTTTTTGCATATTTAAAAACACTATATACAAAGTTTTTTTTTAAGAATACATTTTTATATACATACATCATACATATAT
>NC_056718.1:7622067-7624567 GCF_018831695.1 Puntigrus tetrazona
CTTTCCTGCGTTGACATATTTGCTGTCGAAACAAGAGAACCTTTGAAAGACATCTGTATTAAAACTATAGTTGCCATACTAGTTTGTGGTGGTTTGTAGTTGGTTAGATTAACACATGTCAGCTAGCCACTATAAAGTACATCTATTTGAACCAAAAATATTATTCTCTATTAAATGTCAATCCTGCAATACTAATTTGTTATCTTGACATCATCACATATGCTTTTATGTCACTATGGTAACCAGCTCTGGTAAAAAATACAAAGGTCTTGCAACTTGCTATCTGTACGCGTAGCAGTTTTTGACTTTTGTTGGCTGTTGCAACATTTTTTAAATTTGCTGCTTTCTTTATATATCAATTAATGACTCAAGCGTCACAATATATCTCTCAATTGTAACTTTGTTTACTGATAATTTTACTTTCTTACTAGAATTTGATCAAACTATATTTTCTTGCGATTGTGATTTTAAGTCTTACAACTGTAATGTACAAGCTATATTTACTTAGAACCTTTGACTTAATATTTTTGCAAATGTAATTTCATATCTCATAATTGCAGCTGTGTATTTCACAGCCGATTTAATATCTTTGCATGTGAAAAATAAGTTTCTTTCAATTTTAAGCCAATTTTCATAAATCTAACAGTAATATTGTGTATATGGCAGCTCGTGATCGGGGCAAAGTTATAAGGAGTTAACATATTGTTTTTGTTATTTCAGCTCAGTATTTTAACTTTACACTAAACCATGCACAAAAAATTTGGACATGACGGATTTTGTGATATACCAAAACAAGCGGTATTCATTAGTAACGGGACACAGATGAGGCGATCCAGAGTGCAAGACTTTATTAAGGGCACAGTCAATAATACAAACAGAAAGACCCAGAACTAGAAATGAACTAAAGAAGCGAGGAACAAAAGCGACCAGATACGGACGACCGTGCTTGATGAGTGCAGTCGGGTGTGTGTGTGTGTGTCATCAGTGCAATGGATGATGGGAATTAGAGTCGGAGTAAAATTCAACAGCGGCGTTGTGCAAAAGTCAATATGGTGAGGAGAGACATCTGGTGGTGAGTGAACTGACGTTTGTGGGACCAGATTCGTGCCACGTAGCAACCATTAACACACAGCTAAACCCTGTACAAATTTTTAGATTTAGATTTATTGAAAAGTTGAAATTCCACGTTCTCATTGGACATGATCACCTGTCAGTCAAACTCCCCTCACGAATAATCGAGTTGCATCTTTATTGAACAATTGTGATTTTCTATCTTATAGTTCTTATGTACAACTTTGTTTCTCAAGAATTATAACTGAAATATATATCTCACAATTTCTCTTTCAGTTTGTGAATTTTGTAGTAATTCGTGACTTTTAGCATAACTGTGCTCATCTGGATTTGATTGATATCTCTCAGCATGACTTTATATAATTTTACAATTTCAATTTGTTTCGCAGTGTGACTTTTGTGCGACTTCATTAAGTTTTACAATTCCTAACTCAGATTGCTACCAATTGCAACATTTTTCCTATGATAATTGACTTATATGACTCTATATAACTAGTTTTTTTATATATATCTTACAACTACGATTTACAACATTGTTTTTCAAAATTATGGCTATATATCCACTTAATGTGATTTTTATATCTCACAACTGACTTTACAGCTCTATCAACTGCAACTTTCTTTCTAGTAAAACCATATTTTAAGTACCAGTTCTCACTATTACATTTGTATTAGCATTCATGTTACGATAAAATTATCTGTTTATTATTGTAAATCACGTATTAATGTCTTATTCAGCATGACCATATTTTAAATCCCATTAACTCAACCCCATACCCAAATATAAGAACTTCCTTATTAGTTATTAATAGGCCACAAAAGTAAAAGTTTATGAAGGCAAAAGTCCTAGTTAATGTAGTTAGCAGTGAGTATTCATCCTCAAACTAAAATTCGAAGTAATTGAATAGTGCTTCTAATAATCTGGGTTTGATTCTGTATCTTTTGTAACTTTTTAGTTTTTTACAATGTGGCTTTATTTTTATTAAGTCTTGTTGCGATTTTGTTTTCCAGTTTCTCATCCATTAGTTGCAATTTTTTTTCAGATTATTGACTCTATAACTTTTAGTTGCGACTTTTATTTGACGTAATTGTGACTTTATGTCTTATAACTGAGATTTTACAAACTTAATTTCTCAAAATGGTGACTTTAAACTGCCCAAATTACCATTTAAATTTTTGGTAAGAGGTGGAAAAAGGGCCTCTATATATCTGCTGACTCCCCAGTGAAGAGTTCGGGACTGTGCAGGACATCATTTTTCTAGGTCTATAAAGTCTGCAAATTCCATCTGGGCTTGGTCATTACATTTTTCTAAGCGACAACAAACACAGGCCAGCAGCAGCTCTATTTATGATGTTTTATGTTTTCTGGCTTGATTACTTCATTTTGTGTGTGTGTGTGTGTGTGTGTGTGTGTTCCTCAACATCTCCT
>NC_056718.1:7629567-7669567 GCF_018831695.1 Puntigrus tetrazona
GGTCACCGGTCGGTCGCTGAACGTAATCCACCTCAGCTGATGTCATTGGTAGGAGCGGGTAATATACACGTTCTCAAGGGCTTGCTCCTTTATTTAGTAGTATACGTGCAGTTGACATTCAGGAGAGCTCTATGGTGCAGCCTTACAGCGGAATTTATAATGTGCATTGCTGCAATTATTATTTTTTACTAAATAGCAACAGTTAGTACTCACATTTGCTGCAAAAGCATCCTGTGTATATAAAACACAATATTACGGAATCGCGACGTTATATGCGAATTTATCATCTTTTAACATCTTTTTGTTTCTGTAGGCTGTGCTTCTTATAACTACGGCTCATAATTTTCCTCATTGTAAATTTGATCTTATTCAAAACAGGTTTAATTATTATTATCATTTTTTTTAAACGAACGAATGATTTTTGAATTGAAATTAATATTTGTATTCAGCACTCAGGACTCATTAAAGTGCTCAAAAGTGCCAGTAAGGACATTCGTCATGTTTCAAAAGATGGAAAATAATAAATATAACCTGTTCTCTCGCGCTTTAAATTAATCAAAGAATCCAGAATAAGAAATGGGTTGCGTTTTCCATAAAGGTACGAAGCAGCACAACTGTTCTCAGCGTTGGTAATAATAAGAAATGTTTTCTGAACAGCAAATATTATATATTAGAATTCTTTGGTAAATAAATATTTTAAAAACAACAGCGTCTGTTGAAAATAGAAATTTTGTGTCACATTAATATTCAAAACTTTGGGGTGAATATTTTTTTTAAATTAATACTTACTCATGTGATGCTAAAAACTGGTGTAATGATGCTGAAAATTCAGCTTTACATTACAGAAATAAAATTTTTATTTTAATATATTCAAATAAAAAACATTTTATGAATTGTAATAGTATTAACATTTTACTCTTTTTGGTGAATGTGAAAAAAAGACGAATGATAAAAGAAATCTAACCTCTTAAGTATTTGAATGCTAGTGTATTTCAAAAAGCGACTGTGTATCTCGTAAAAAGTTACCTTGCTTCGTGTAATTTGAGTTTATTTCTTCCTCTTAACTTCTCTTGCTGGTCCAGTGCTTCTGTCACGAGACCACACTCTCAACACAGAGCGTGCCCCATCACACTGTGCTACAAGGTCGTCATGAGGGTCAAGGGAATACGGCTCAGCACATCACCGCCACGTACACATAAAATAACACAACAGAGACTTTCTAAAAGCACACTTTATAAAGCTCTGCCGTCTGAGCTAATTCCTGTACAATAATCCCCCCACCACCACGCGCTTATCAGAAAGTCCATCCTCATTGAGATTCAGAACGAGAGTGGGGGAAAGTCTCCACCTCCCAGCACTTCATCCTCTTAAAGATTAACATACGCAATTGCATAATTAGTGGGCTTCGAAAATAGCAGGCTGAATGCATTTGAAGTCACTGGTGTTAAATTAATACACACTAGAGAACTAGAGACACTAGAGAACTTGAGAAAACGCTGCCATTTAGGCTAATGCGTGCCATTTTTTCCCCTTCTATTAGATTTTAATGTAGAGCATCATGCATTATTTACTATTTAGTTTTAACATATTCATTTTTAAAAGTTTTTTTATTTATTATGCATATGCATGTTTATATATATATATATATATATATATATATATATATATATATATATATATATATATATATATATATTACACACACATAGTATGAGAGTGTATTTACTGTTTATATACATAAATATGCACAGTACACACACATTTATTATGCACATAAAAAACTTTTATTTTGGAGGTGTTTAATCACAGTTAATCATTTGACAGCACCAACATATTGTTATGAAAGAGATCACCTCAAGGCATTAAGATATTGGAGCACAGTTCATGAGCCACAAACAGGTGCATGTGAGAGCAGTCCTGTCAAGTGTTATAATATCTCTGCGCCATGAAATGTTTGGCAGGAAAGGACGCAGTGGACAGGCATCAGATATTTGACAGACATAAGGTTTTGTTTTTTTTTTGAAGAGACGAGCACATGCTGTGTGCTGGACACTGAGCCCGAACATACTGGTGTCCCTACCAGGCTTTTTAACTAGAATGACTGAGCTTGTTGCACTGGCTTTTTTTGTTTTGTTTTTTTTTCGGCGAGCAACGTGAGAAAAATAGAGATAAACCAGACCGGAACCAGCACAGAAATTCATTCAGGTCTGAACTGAACTGCTCTGGTAATTGGCGAGCAGGCCTTTCTCAGGAAAAGCTGTGGATTTTCTCGGTGCAGGGATTTAGTCATGAAAGCCACGGAAGCACCGAGGTATTCATGAATCATGTGTTGGATGATGTCATTTTTCCTGAAGCACATTTTAATAAGCATCGAACTGTGTGTGTTTTTCAGTCTCCCTGAGATCTCAGAGGAACTTCCCTGTTAGAAAACGCTGCGAAGCGGCGTATTCATCCACCAATATTTATTTTCCAATATATTCATTTATTACAAAAACTAGTGCAGTTGAATGATTAATCGGGATGAATTGCATCCAACATAAAGGTTTTTGTTTACATACTGTGTATATTATGTCCTGTTAGACACATGCAGCATATATTTAGAATGATATATTAGATGAATATATGTAATAAATGTCAGTTTTTTAATTAAAAAATCGACTCACACACACACACACATATATATATATATATATATATATATATATATATATATATATATATATATATATTGAGTGTGTGCATGTAAAATTATATTATGAAGACAAAAACATTTATTTTGGATGCAATTAATTGTTTGACAGCACTACTACAAACCAGTTCATTAAAGAAACTACAAAAAAAAAAAAAACTTAAAAACGGACTTTATACACACAATGACTTGATATATATCTCTGCCATGATTAGCTTTTAAATTTTTCTGTATCAAATATATGTTTTGTACCATATAATAATGTCATAATGAAGAAAAATCATTAATAAATTAAATTAAAAACCAAAGTCAAGCGGAGAACAAGGAAATGACATCCCGCTTATATTATTATTGTTATGATTATGATTCTTATTAGTCTATAAATACCCTTCTAAACATAATTTGACTTTTCTTTGATACAGCAGTTTAGATTTCGGTTTGAAGTAATGCCGTTAGTTAAATTACATTTCTTAATTATGCTTATAATATAAATGTCGTGATTAAAACATACACTCACGTCTATTCAAGGTGTAAGGAAACATTTTTAAAAGTGGCATGAAGTTTCTCCATGAACACAAAAAAGCAGATTTCTAATAATAGATCTTCAAACATATCATAATAGATTTTAAAAAGGATTCAGCATTTTTTTTTTAATGCACACTCTTATATTGACGGCGCATTCTGTGTTTCCAAAGCAGCGGCTGAAACGAGACTAACGGTAAAGCCGCGGGGCGTTCTTTACAGTCTCTACGCTGCACACTCAGCGATATCGACGCTAACCTTGAGAAAAAGTGTCACTGAAAACAAGACAGAACTGAATAATTCGCAGCAATTAACACCACTGTGGCACCTTAGCCATCGCTGAATGCAGAAATGTTTGCTTCGGCCGTAGTTCACCCCAAAAATAACTACTTTTGTGTGTCCCACAGAGCACAGAAAGTCACGCAGGTTTGGGACGAGACGACAGGGAGCAAATGAAGACAGATTTCTCATTTTTAGATGAACGGTCCCTTAAAGTGAGCTTGATCGCGTGATGAGACAAATGAGAGACCTTTCCGAGTTTTATTGTCGAAGTCCCCTGATGAAAAGTTGAAAAACACTGATGAAATGAATTTGACTCATCGGGTCTCAGTCAAAACAGATGGTTATTGAAATCATTTCTCTCTGTCTGGTAGTCACCTGCTGTTCGTATGTCTCCGAAATGAAATAATGACTCAGTCTCTTTCAAGACCTGCCTCCTGCACCTTTCCAGAACTTTATGTCCGATAACAATAACGTTTTTTTTTTAAAAAAAAAAACCCATCGCGGCTCCAGAGACCTAAAATAATTAGTGTTTGAAAGAACTGCTGATGATAAAACAAGTCACGATAAGAGCGGCGTTTGTCTGACACACTTAATCAGGTTTTTGCAAACGGCAGCAGATGTTCCATTATATATATTCTATCATGGTAGCAGGTGTTTGTGTATAATAAAAATAATGATAAGATGAAAGCTTCCTGTAGACAGTATGCCATCTGTGGACTGTTTCCTGTAAGGAGCTGACAGATACAGCAGATCTCGCTCTGATACACTGTGTGTGTGTGTGTGTGTGTGTGTGTGTGTGTGTGTGTGTGTGTGTGTGTGAAGGTATGCGACAGCTTTGACTGCAATATTAGCATCACCACATCCTTCTGCTACTAATAATGAAGTACTAATGATCTAATTAGGCTGAAGTACGCTTTTTGGCCGTACCAATTAGCAGTTCCAGCACCCTGAGGATACACTTTTTGTATGTGTGCATGTTTTAAAAAATTAGATAGGACTATATTTATTCAGATGCTATACTGGCCCATTTAGTCAAGTAAAAAGTTAAAGGGTACTTTAAAGTAGTGCTATCAAATAATTTATACAATATGTGTGTATATATGTGTATTTGCATATTTATAATGTATATATATATATATATATATATATATATATATATATATATATATATAAACATATATAACACATATCTATATATTTAAGAAAAATATGTTTATATGTTAAATATATTATGTGTATCTCTCTCTCTCTCTCTCTCTCTCTCTATATATATATATATATATATATATAGAGAGAGAGAGAGAGAGATATGAATATATATATATATATATATATATATATATATATATATATATATATATATATATATATATGAATTGCATGTAAATAAAATATGTGTGTATTTATATATGGATAATATATAAATGGATGATATTATATATATTATATGGATAATATACAAAAGCTTTAATTGTGATTAAACGTGATTAATCATTTGACAGCACTACTTTAAATCAAGCCCTGCAAAAAAACTAAGAAACAAAAAAAACTGTCTAAGCTGGTTTAAGCTGGAAGTGTAGCTGGTTTTAAAACCATCTTATGCTGGTTTTAGTTGGGGTTATTTAGCAGGAAAGTGGGAACTATGTAACCTTCTGTTCATGTCTGTTTTATATATATGGTCTTCACAGAGTTTAAGGGGCATATATAGTAATGGAAAAAATGGGACAGGAAAAAAATTGTATTTAAAATGATTTTGGTATCTCTCAAAACAAGTTTGCAGTCCAAGATAAACTTGCAGAAGTTTTGAGTTCCTCTAAGAATGTTGTGTCTCTTTCCTCAAACTATGCACTAACTCACAAAAGTTGGCATTTCCACAAGAAACTGTACTTTCATTCACAAATGTTTTGTTCACCAGTCTTGTGTTCCCAACGAGACACTTTGCACTCGTTTGTAAAAGTTTTGCATCCCACCGAGAATCTTAGTTTTTGCAATCGCATTCCCCCCAAAAAACATTTTTTGATTAGACATTTTGGACTTTTTCTGAATATGGTGAATCCATTTCCTGTAACATTAAAAATTAAATAAGCAACAAGATAAAATTAATATTAGACGGCAATAACATCTCCTACTCAAACTCAGTCGGGTAAGGACTTGAATTAGTTTTGTCTTCAAAAAAGAGATAGTTTTTTATATATTTTTTTCCTCCCGTTCCATATTTTTCCCATCACCATGTCCCATTAGGCACTCTGTGGGTCTGAGATAGTGTTGACAAAGCAGAAACGTAAAAAAACGAAATAAAAAAATGAATCTTTTTCAGTCCATTGTGGCAAATACCACCAAAAATCTAATTAGCAATAACAAGTAACAACACAGTTACATAATTAAAGGTGAACCGTCTAATTACCGTCATCTTCAGAAAGCCATTCATTAGAATTCCTATTAATTGTTTTTTTATTATAAATTTGTTTTGCGTATTTTAAATAGCTATGTGTCACGTCTTTGGACTTTTTGTTATTGTTTTTGTCGTTTGCCATGTGTTCCGTTTGACCCACTTTAGTTAATTGTCTTTATTGTCTTCACCTGTGTGTAGTTAATTTAGTGATTTACCCGGCGTATTTAAGTCCTGTGGTTTCAGTTCTGTTTGTCCGATCTCATCTTTATGTGCGTGTGGTTATATCCTGCCTGCCTGCCTTTAATGATATCGTTTATTTTCATCTCTAAGTAGATTAAAACGCTTTATTTACCTTTTATACTCGTTGTGTGCTCTCCTGCTAACCTAAATTAGAGACTAAATAGAGACAAATAAATAAGAAAATATACATAATTTTAAATGTGTTTAATAAATGCGTTTCTAAAAGTGAATGAGCTAACTTAAAATTTGAATGCATATGTAAAATGACTGATTTCATTCTGCTTTCTAAAGAAGTAACGAGATCGTTTATGATTAGTGCTGTATGTATATTATATTTTAGTGACAAATTTGTGACAAAACCCTCATTACGATTAATAACATAAGAGTTCAGTTGGTTATAAAAGGACATTTTTGAGCACCAGGAAGCTGTGTTTGAGCCTTCGTTTGAGTATGCAGCTCTGTGAAGACGGACAGTCCCATCACAAGACGTTCACACTCCAATTTGCAGCTCTATTTACCCTCGCGGTGCCCAGGTCATTTGAAGGAGGCATATCTGACAGGACTGTCCCCCGTGGCATTGCCGGGAGTGACCCCTTTCTGAGACCATAATTACTACAGCTGACTGAAGCTGTATGAGTAGGCAGGATGTCACTCTCTGTTCAGATTTATCTGGCTGCTATTAGACCCATGCAGCGTGTTCCACTAAAACAGTTCCCCCTCTGCCCGGGTCTCAGCAGAGCAGCATACCCCGTTCGTTTTTTGCTCCAAGAACCTGATGGGACATTTAAAGATGGGGCTTCTGGGTTTAACCCTGCATGCTGCGGATGCCCCTTGGTCGCGTTTGATCATCTTTATCATCCCCTCAGAAATCTTCTTTGTGCAGAGAACATTTATAAAGCGGGACACAACATAAACTCAACACATTATTTATAACGATTAAATTGCATGACTTTTGTTGTGGTCTTATCGTTGGTTTCAAGAATAATTAAAGGGAAACTAAGCGCAAATAGGATTTTTGCGCTATTAATTATATTCCTTGCAAGCGGCAGTTATCTGCACCTCAGTATGGAAGTACATTATAAAACAGAATGCAACTTACAGAGCGTAAATGTTCATTTTAATTCGATTTATTAAATAGATGCCATGGCTTATTGGAACAAAAAAAGCCTTCCTGATGCCTACCCTAACCCTACCCAAAACTTTACTTTCAACTTTTTGGTCATTTCCTAGATTTTTGTTGAAAATAAATGCCTTTCTGATTTGATTTTAAATTTAAAAAGGGAGAAAAAAATTGTCATGAGGTGGATTCGAACCCAGGCGATCACGTTAAAATAAGACCACTGTACATTTTACTAACCAAAGCTGATGAAGCATAACTGTCTTTTGTAATGACTTTGTAAGAAAATGAAATGCCTCTTAATTGGTTCCCATGTTGGTATATACACTGATTTTGATATTTTGTGTTCTGTAGGTCTCTTAAGCTAGCGAAGGCTGCATTGATTTTATTACAAAAAGCAATAAATATACATGATAATATTTATTGCATTTTGAAATAAAATCAATGCAACCTTCTCTAACTTAAGAGACTTACAGAACACAAAAATATCAAAATCAGTGTTTTTGATTTTATTTGTTTTTGATATAAAATAATATTTTTTCCTAATACATTTTAAAATGTCGAAAAACGCAATTTTTTGAAAATTGTTAAAACCAGAGTTGTGCTTTAAAAAAAAAAAAAAAAAACTTTTTTTAAACATTTTTCATAAAGTGAACAAATGAATATGTGGGCAAAAGGATTGAGAATGCAATCCAAATATAGTCATAAATGGTCAAAAATGATTACAACAGTTTTTTCATCCTGCAAAGCTCCCTGAAATACTATGCTTAAGTGCAAGTGCTTTAAATGCAAAGGATGGCCAGACAAAATGTTGATTTAGTTTAGTTAATAATAGTCAATTTATAAAGCAAATCTGTTTATGCTTGGTAATGTAAACTGATATTTTCTATTGACACACCACAGCAAAAGATAGAAAGAACTGACTTAAAACCGTTGCTGAAATTAATAATAATTATTCTGCATATACTGTACGTGTGTTACATAGTCTCTGTCTTGCACACAGATAGCACAGGGCTGTGATAATGTCCCGTCAAAAACGGCAAGAAAAATCGCTGTACCTCTGGGGTGAGGGGAAACGGTGACTTGTGGGTAATTTGACGGCGGGCACAGTGAGATTATCTCTGTAATGACACGTTCTGAGCAATCTAATGAGCAATCGGCCTCTTTCAGCGTGTGTGTGTCACAGATGATGACGCAAGAGACCGCGCTCTGAACTAATATGCCCTCAAGAAAAGAAGGATGGATGGAGAGGGAAAAAGAAGGAGAAAGAGAGGCTAATCATAGAAGGAGGAGGACAGATTACACATAAATGACAGAGTTATGGTTATGGGACTTTCGATAATGAGAGCGAGCGTTGTGTCCTCACACACAGAAACCCCTCTAGTCTGGGATGCGATGTAAGGTCATACATTGGGCAGGGCTTTGAGAGACGAGTTTGTGTGTGTGTGTGTGTGAGATTTATTTGAGGGCGTCGAGGTCCGTTCAGTGTCACATTCTGTTGGCGTCTTGCAAATGCTTTCTGTGTTAATCTCTGATCCACGCAGGGCTTCGACGATGACATTAAGAAACGCATTCATTTCTGTCACCACGGTGCTTCCTGTCAGACCAAACCATATCAGCCCTAGTGCATGTGCCTGAAACACAGCCAAATATAGCTCGTGTGTGTACGCTCATGCAATCTAATGTCCTGTCAGGATGAACTCGAGTGGTCTCACGAACGCTTAAATCGACGCATGGATGTGCGTGACAGAGCAGAGACTTGCAGGCTCCTCATTCGGCCATGTGCTTATGGGAAGGCTGTTATGTTATGGAGCTAATTGGAAAATGTTGCAAGCCGTTTATAATGTGCTGCCAAGTGTATCTCCAGATTTGTGGTCTAAAGGAATGTTCTGGGTTCGGTTACCATATATAATAATATATATAATATTTTTATTATCATTAATAACAACAACAGCAATAATGTGCAATTAAATGTGCTTTAAATAGATCAAAAGGGATAATTTTTTATTTTAGTGCTGTCAAATTGCGATTAATCGCATACTAAATAAATGTTTTTGTTTTGATAATATATGTGTGTGTGTTATGTATCTGTAAACACACATTCATCATATGTTTTGAAAATATTTGCCTGTATATATTCGCAGAAATTCACATGTATTCGCATGTATAAATATATTTAATATATAAACATAATATATTTTGTTAAAATATATATACATGCATGTGTGTGTGTTTATACACATAATAAATATACACAGTACACGCACATATATCATGTAAACAAAAAATACATATTTTGGATGTGACTGGATGTGCGTTCGAAAGCACTTTTTTGCTTTCAAACAAATGTTCTGTTTAATTTTCTTTACTAAAAAATAAAATAAACAGCACAAAGCTGTTAATAATAAACATTTCTTGAGCACCAGCTCAGCATTAAAATGATTTCTGAAGGATCATGTGACACTAAAGACAAAGAACATTCAGCAGTGCATTAAATAAATTACATTTTAAATTACATTTCAAATAAACGAAGCCTTGGTGAGTATAAGAGAGTTCTTTCATTAATATTAAACACAAGAAGAATGATAACAGTAAGGATAGTTTTAAAAATATAGTTTTAGCTCTCTAGATGGTGGGTCTTTTTTACTCTCATAATGACATCATCACATGGTGCAGCTGATTGGCTCTTTTTCAGCCAATGAGCTCACTTCTCAACATTTAAATATTCGTCTAGTGTCACGTCTCAGGACTGTGTTATTGTTTTTGTCTCGTGCCATGTGCCCTGTGTGCCTTCCAGTTAATTGTCTTTATTGTCTGCAGCCGTGTCTTGTTAGTTTAGTCAATTACGTTGTGTATTTAGTCCTGTGTGTTTTGAGTTCACGTTTGTCCGATCGTCAAGGTTACATACGTGGTTTATGTTCTGCCTGCCTGCCTGTATCTATTATTACTTTTGCCCGTTATTGGATTAAATCCGTTTAAGTTTACGTTACTTGCCGTGAGCTCCTTTCTCGCGAAACCACGACCGTGACAGCTAGTGCTTGCTGTAGCAGTTGCAGCACTTCTTCAGAAACCCTCCCCCTTCCCCAGCTCCACTTGTATAGATCTGCTATGGGGAGCTCCGTGGGTAATTTCCCATGTGTTATATGTTCAGCAGCAGTATTTCTTACATGCTCACAGCAGCATGTGGCGGATGTAAAGAAAGTCGGCACAGTAGATCTGTTTCACCAAGACCAAACACTTTAATATTGTCACGTACGGAGGGTAGAGTTGTCATGATGGTTATTGTCATAGGCAGCTATATCAGTATCGTTTACCAAAATTTTATTGTATGAAATGAACATTTAAGAGGACTAATAGCAGGACATGTTTTTGTAAATTCTCCTCCAGAAAGACGTGTTGTTTGGGCTGAAAATGAATCCCTCTGCACCTTGATTGAATCTTGAAGGGCGCTGAAAGCTCAGACTTGCTCTTTTAATAATCGTATTACTATCTAATCTAATCTGAAAGACGTGGCTAATATAAAAGCACAGAGAGCCTCGGATAGTTGCACATTTTCCTTGTTTGTCCTGATGTAACCTCGACTGTAGTGGCAGACCGACCTGACAGCAATAAAGCCCAGAGGTCACCGTGTCTCTGCCGGGGCAGGTGGTTGTTCCTGGCCCAGTTCACAGGGTATGGGACACACTAATCATCGTAATGACTTGCATAATGTCTGTCTGCTTTTTGTATGGGAGAAGATTAGTTACCTGTAATCCCTGTCTTTAGCACCAGGTGGTCTTTTCCATTGAAGGTGGCTCAGATGTTGGGTTTTGTTTGTGCACACGTTCCCAGGCAGAGAAGCCTAATGAAATGTTTGAGGGATTGTAAGGTTTTCGTAATTCGGAAATAATTGCAAAACCGATCCTACTGGGAAATATTTTCATAATCTACACAGAAAAGAGATGCCGCAATTTTATTAGTTTCTTCGTGATTTCGTTAATGACATTGGACGTAATTGATTCTCACATTTCTTGTAACCAATAAACATATTTCAGCTAGAACTAGAATGAGATCAAGCAAAATAAAACAAGCAAAATGATGTATACAGCTGGGTTCAGTGGTTCTCCACCTCGAAAAAACAGGTAGCATCATTTAAAATAAAGAACATGCGGAACAAAATTCTATTCAAGAGATATTTTAATGGTAGATACATTAATGGTAGATACTTGCAACTGTGAATTCTAAATCAGAATTTGGATTATATTAACATACACTTCTGAGAACATATGATTCCCCCTCCCCCTCAAATTTAGACATTATAACCCGCAATCGGGAGTTTATATCACACAATTCTGACCCTTTTCCTCATAATTGCAACTTTAAACTCCAAATTATGGCTTAATCATTTTTTTTATTTCAGAATTGTGAGAAATACACTAAAAAGTTGCAATAATCGTTTTTTTTTATTCAGTGGCCGAAATAGGCTTTTATAGGTAGAAAATTTTAGGAGGAAACAAACACACAAAAACAGATTCAGTAAATCTAGAGCGAATGGAAATGCCATGGACGTTCAGTGGTTAAAGTTAATCAGCACTTTACATTTTTGGACAGTAATCTATGGACAGTTTTAAACCTTGCTATCACTGTACACCTTCCTCATAGTTGTTTTGACTAGGCGTGAAACTAGCATTTAAAACACTTGGTTTAAAGGTCATCCAAGTTCAATAAATGCGAACAAAGTTTTATCTAAAGACCTGTCGTGCTTCACTCGTTTTTTTGGCTTTATTTTTAATTAAAAAATAATGAAATGCGCTGTCATCTCGTAATGACTGAACACTGAGATTTGAAGTACATTTGGCTGGTCAAGGTGCTCATTAAATCTCTGCTGAATGCAGGACTCTCTCCAGGACAATCAAACCCAGAGGTGACTTATCGCCGCCCCTGCTCTCTCAGTCTCCTCTCATCTTTGTAATGGAGGAATTAGTGCTTTTTGATTAAAGGTGAAGCGGCATCGTTTCTCCTAACTCACATCGCCAAACGACCAGACGTTAGTTAATAAGACAAAAGATATTGAGTGTAATGTCAAAAAGACAAATGAAGAAAAGATGAGTCTTTAGCTGGATTTTGTACCCACCGTATGTAATGAGGAGCTGAGGGTCACAGAAGCTGAGCTGTGTCCGGCCTAAGTCTCAGCCAGGGTTTGTGTTTGTGGCTCATTCTGTCAGGCTGATATGTTGAGCTGACAGGCTGATGCTCTGCTGGGCTTGGACTTTAAGATGGGGATGATGGTTACTGACCTGTTTCCTCCTCAGGGCCACTGCTGGAGGACTCAAGACACTGTGTGTGTGTGTGTGTGTGGAAGTGACAGAGAGGATGAAATTGTGTCAGAATAAAAGATGACAAACAGAATTTAAGCATTTTTAATAGTAAACATTGTTTTTCAGGTTTTAGTATTAGTAATGTATTTAGTAATTGTACTTACATCTAAAATGTTTTTAAAAACGTATGTTTATGTGTGTGTGTTTGTGTATTTGTATATTTTAATTTATACTGCTACATTTATATGAAACATAGTATAGCAGATAATAGCTATTAGCAGTATATATAATATTTCTCTATATGTAAATACATAAAAATAATATAAATATATATTGTAAAGTTGTATTAAAATTGTGTGGTTTAAATAACTGTAATATAATATTTTTATATTATTTTTCAAGAACATTTTATTATATTTTAACATTTTCAGCAGTGTTAAGCGATCTTTCAAAAATGTTGACAGCTGCTTCATTTTTCATTTGATAACACTTACTTAAAGCCTTTGCATATAATGCATTATAAAAGTAGTTTTAATGCCTTAAATTATGCATTGTACAATCTTACGAATAATTGTAAGCACAGGTAATAAATTGTTACACTATAAGTTTTAAATGCGAATAGAATTATTTACAAGAAGATATGATTTATTACAACATAAGTTATAAATAATTATAATGCATTATACGCCTTAAAGGGGTCATATTGTGTTACTAGGAAGAACATCCTCATCCTCTCCTCTGTCTTCTCCTCTCTAGATGAGGGCCAGACGGTGTGCCAGGGGCCGCCGGACATGCTGGGTCAGCGCCTGGCGGAGGTGGGCATGCAGCTGCGATCGGAGTGCCACCAGGGACTGGGTTACTGGGACTACCTGTTCTTCATCGCCATCGGCTTCGTCATCTTCAGCGCCGGGACGGTGTCGGCCTGGGTGATGGGCGTCCTCATGGTCCTGTACGAGCGCTACAGCAAGAGGAAGAGCGAGGAGCTGGACAGCGAGGACGAGGAGGAGACGGTCACCCGAGGGGCAGGAAGTGGAGGAGGAGGGGGTAACCACGGCAACGGGGACCTGAGCAAACCAGGCATGCAGGTGTGACCAGAGCACAGAGGGACGCTGGGAAATCTTTGATGAACACACAGCGAGCTGCGGACAGAGCGAAGGAGTTTTCTTTACTATAAAGAGGTTTAAAGTGCACTTTTTTAGAATGTGTCAACCTTAGTTTTAGATTAAGACGAAGAAGAGCAGGGCAGGACAGACAGGTTCTTATCGGTGGACTCAGACAGTTGAGAGGGTCACGGTGAACTTTCAGCTGTTTCTGACAGATCTGAGGGGTTGGTCTCGGTTAAAAGAGTAGAAATAATGCTCTCTCTCACACACACAACGCTCTACCCAGTGTTAGTAATGTAACTGGGGAAGAGTGACAACACTGTGTTTCACACTTAAGAGAGAGACAGCGAGAAAGAGAAAAGACAGCGGGAAGACAGATAGGTAGAGAGGCTCGAAGACTTGTCCAGTAACCTATCTCAGCTTTTATTTACTAGCTCGGTCAAAGAACGGAAAATATAAGTGGGGGATATACAAGGCAGTCTCTCCAGACTCATGCAGTGTGAAATGAACGAATAGAAGATGGAAGACTCTTCTAAACTGTCTGCACAACTCCATGGAAGGCTGAAAATGCTTTTTCAGGGGTCACAGACTGACTGACTGCTCAAAAGATGGATTGATCAAATTTTATTGCAGGGCTTTACAATAAGGATTCTTTTCGGCTTGCCTTGTCAGGTTAGTAGTTTTCACCCTGTCGAATAATACATATATACTGATGAACAATAACGATTGAACATTTTACCATAAAGATAAATGTTTTTAATAACAGTATTCTGCATCAAATTGATCAAAAAAAAAAAAAAAAAACAGATGTGTTACGATTTTCACAAGAATACCGAGTAGCACAACTGCTTTCAACATTGAAAATGTTGAAAAAAAAAACCCCAATGATTAAATTTGAAGGCATAACACCGCACGTAGATGGTTAATATGAATACAGTGGCCCAGCAGGGCAAGTGAACTGGCTGAAAACATTCTCACTGGGCCCCGGGCCATTGTACCGTCCTTATTGTTGAGCCCTGTATTGGAAAGGACATTATTGATCTCAGTAAGCCTGTATGCACTGCACCGAAAAGCCTTACACACAAGATGTAACCAGTCCAGCAATAACACCTCCAGGTGATACTGAGAGCAATAGAGGGAAACATGTGAGTGTGTGTGAGTTTGTGTGAGTGCGTGTGGCTGGTCGCTGCGCTATAGGTGGGGGAGAATAAAATATGTCAGCATTCTGCAATTTTGGCAAGGCTTTAATTTTTTTTAATCAAATGTGATTCCTCCTGTGGCTACCACATCATGCCACTCAAGGGCAGAGCTAAAGTGACCCTCTCTCTTCACACTGCACCATCAGCACTCGAGGGAATCGCTCCCACCGAGAGTGTTGTTTTAGCCCGCATTTTTTAGTTGTTTAACACAATTCCATTAAGAAATTATGGTAATGGCACATTTAGACATTTGTTTCAGCACGGTTCCTCATCGTCTATGTTGTGCAGGATTCAGCAGACTACTACAATCTGGCATAGTTTGCTCTGCAGCATTACCACTGCAATCCAGACACCTGAATAGTCTCTTTAAAACGCTGACAGTGCTCTCTGCCTCACAGCATGTCTGGGTCTATAGCTATTCTCCATTATTTGACCATCAGTGCATGAATTACTGCTGCCATGATCATTAGAAAATTGTACACAAATATCTTGTTTTGAACCGAACTGGTTTCTGTCAGCTGCAATAACACAAAGTTAATTTCTCCAGGCATATGGCAGCATCTTTTGTGACTTCTTTATGGTTGAGCACTATACCAACACGGTTAGCATGTGGCGAGATGCTGGATTGATGGTGATTAGTTAAAAAAGGAGCAGTTTCACTCCTGAATTACCACATACAAAAGCTGACACTACTCTTCTAGCAGATTCGCCCATCTGTCTTGGCATGTTTTATCCCTATATTCAACTTTGGAGAGAGATGTGTAGAGCAGGCACATCCTCTCATCTCTGGAGTTTTTAGCAGAGAGGGAAAGCTGATTCTGGGGTGTTGCGTGATTGAGGGTTGCTAAATCCATCTGTAACGGGTTAAAGAGCTTAAGGGAATAATGCTTCTGGTCTGGGCTGCTCTGGAAAATATCTCAGCTGCTGCTTTTAACAATCTATATATTCTATAGCTAATATTCTGTTGACTTCTTGTTTTCATTTTCCTAAGAGCCTCAGCGGGTCACTTCTGCACAACTAGTGGAACCCAACAGAAATACAACCTTTCTTCTTCCAAAACACTCCCATCTACAAAGCCCCTAAAGCAAAATGGTGACTGTAAAAAGAAAATTATATGTCAATGCAAGAGAATGATAATAGGAATCATATTTCAATATTTCAACTCAATTGAGATAGCATTTTCCGAATTAGAGGTTCCCATCCCATCTGCTATTGGTCAGTCAAACAGACAGTTTCGCCCCAAACTAACACCAGTGGTTGAGTCAGTGTTGCTTTGATGGGACGAGTCGAGAAGTCGAGAAGAGTGACAGGAATTGAGCAATTTAATGTTTCTTATAATGTTTTTATTACTTATATACATCAAAGTTTCCAGTATATAAAAAAAAATATTAAAAGTTAACCTATTATATGTTGCCCTTATGAGGTAGTGGCTTATAAAAAACACCCCTCTCAAGCCAAAATGATCCAACTCTGCAACTTCTCTGACATCTAACTTACTGGCTCTAACGGTGAAGAAATCACATAATGCGTCTTAAAACGTGCACATGCTCACTAAACCCGGTTGAAAATTAGTCTGAAGTCTATAAACCCTACAAGCTGGTCTGTCTAAAGTCTCAACTTCAGGTCACAACCCTCGACTGAATGTGTGTGTGTCGGCACATCAATCTCACCTCGTTCTCATTCATTGTCTCTTTCTCTCCTTCTGTCCTCTCTCATTCGTTAGAAGGTGGGCCGTTTCAGATTACTGGTTACAGCGAGATATCACCAGATCAGCACTATTTTGAAAGTGTTAACCCCATTCTGAGAAAGACTCTTCAGGGAAACAGAAGTGCATGTCTACAGCTGAGCCAGGAAATACCTGGAGAGACTTCCTCAAAAACATAAAAGAAAATACTGTTAAAAATGTTGTGACAGAAACAAACAGTAGAGGTCGAATGAATTATGCTGATGTCAGCACCATGGCAATATAAAGGTGGACAGCAGAGGTAGTAAATTTTATAGCAACACGCTGCAGTGTGTGCCGTTTTCACCTGCCGTGAACTCTGAGAGTAATCATGCGTGACTATGTCATCGCCCTTTAGAAGAAGAGAGAAATTGGGAAGGAGTTGTATTGGTGTTTTATTCCTCTATGAATATTAATGTGTAATATAACAGGTGATAAATGGGACGAGCCCTAGTGCTATCCGATAGTCAAGTTCAGCGTAAGAGCAGGACTTTATCTGAGTCTCCAGGCACTAACAGTGCCACAACACTGCAGTCTGCTCAGCTCCAAAACCGCAAGCACCATCAGCAATGCAGCAGGGGTGGCCTGTGTCAGGAAGATCTGTAGAGATACTCGCACGCATTCTCTCAAACAGAACGCTAATGAACTAGCAGCATGCTACTTCTTTGTGAATGTACAAACAAAACCTCAGAGCGTTAAAAATAGAGGCTGGAGTGTATGTGGTACGCACCAAACAATTTTCAAACAGATGCAGCTAGAACCCACAGTGGTCATTAACGTTATTTTAAGCATTAGCTTTTATTAGTTAAGCTAATCTGTGGCTCTAGATAATGCTTTGTGGAAAATTGGAAAGTTGAAAGGTGTCACATGTACATTTGGGTCTCAAAGGATGCGTGTTGTAAGCTAGCAAGTTAATCAGTTAGCAGTTTCTAATTTAGTACACTGGTGGTTGGGAGGCAAAACAAATAACAAGAAAATAGATATCTTTGATCATTTTTGATAAAATATGAAAACAGTTGTAACTTTAGCGATACAACAGCTTGCCACTGGAACAGAGTCCATTGAGGGACTACTTATCTACCTCTAAAAGGTGCAAACTGGTACCTAAAGCCTGGTACACACTGCACGATTTTAGCAGTCCTATAAGATCATTGCGTGATACACTGTGTGACATGGATCTAATACACTTGGCTAAAATGTCATCAGCATGTGCTAGTGGTAAACAAAAAGAGCATGATAAATCACACTTTAGTGGTCGTACTTTATATGTAAGCTGACAAAATGTTGGAGCGGTGAAAGAGAAAGGAACAAGAGTTTGAGTGTCATGTTTTAGCACCATGCGTTTATTTCATGTTGCATTTTTATTGGTTGGTCAGTACATGTGCATCGTAACAGTTAAACCCACTACATGATGATCATGCTGTATCATAGACTATCTTTGTTCGCAACACCATGACAACTGCCGTTTTTGAACCCCTCTCATTGTACAATGAAAGAGCATTGGTAGGAGCCACAGAAATCGCCACGATTGTTTCACGATGCAAATCAAAACCAAAAATCATACAGTGGGTCTGGGGCTGTAGAGCAGTAATACACATGAACCCTTTAGGTACTACTCACCTCCATTGACGTTACTATACTGGTGACAAGCTGTTGTACAACGAAAAGGTAACATTTTTGCACGTTTTCTGAGAGTGCACTGTATGAAATGATAGTTTCTACTAAGTAAACCAAGCAATTTTGTAGGATTTCAAATCAGGTTGAGTACTCCTTAAAAGTTCTTTTAGCCTGTGAAATCCCCTTTGGGTTTTAGGTGAACTTTATTCAACTTGACAAAAAAAATAGTTAATGATAGCATCATTTGAAGTGGGAAAAAACCCATGACCAATTTTGAATGTTGTGTCTTACCAATAATCTCCATAGATAGACAATTAGCAATTTAGGCCTTGTACATTCTCAGATTACTTGTCCCTCAACAACTTTGTACTTTATTTACCCATAAAAAGGTTCATCATAGTATGCCTTATAGGTAGTTAGGTTTAGGTACAAGATGTTGCGCACCTAAAGCTTTTATACATTTTCCCTGTCAGTGTAGATGCATTCTAGTTAGGATTTGAGACACTGCCTCAAAGTTTTTCTCATACATTCTTGATGTGCCAATGAACAAAATGAAAGTGTGGGAGAAGGCTCAGAAGAGATTCAAATTAGATTTGTGTGCAGAGAGTAGCTGATTTAAGGAGTGTTTGGTTCAGCCTTTAGTAAAAAGTCTAGGAAATAATATTGATCTTAGTTCTTTTTTTTTAACTTTTGTTTAGGATTGGAGCTTGGGGACCAGAGGCAGTGCTGCAGACTGCAGGTCTCGCACAGGACTGAATTTGGGCTCTGTGAGACTTTAGATTTGCTGGATTGATTTGCTGTCTGCAGAGGTGTGTCCGTCACGCTCTGTCCATCATGCATGAAGCACTGCAGAATTTCCCCAACGGAGAGACGCTAAAACACTCTTCTTTTTTCCTTGTCGTGTTACATCTCATAGCTTCTCTTCATTTTGTGGCTCATCTCATCTTGTTTCTTTTTGTGTCTTCTCCTCTCTTCCTTATCATGTCTCCTTTCTGTTCCATCATTTGTCTTGTTGTCTTGTCACATCTAGTCTCTCCCTTGTCTTCCATTCACATCTCTGTCTTCTCTTCTCTTCTCTTCTCTTCTCTTCTCTTCTCTTCTCTTCTCTTCTCTTCTCTTCTCTTCTCTTCTCTTCTCTTCTCTTCTCTTCTCTTCTCTTCTCTTGATTGTTGTGCCTGGTCTCATCTTATTATTGTCTTGTCTCCTGTCTTCCTCGTCATGTCTCTTTCTACTCCTCCTAGTCCTTTGTCTTGTCATCTTGTTTCATCCTCATTTTGTCTTGGCTTGTTTCATCTCTTCTTTTGTTCTCTCCTCATCCTTCTCCTTGTCTCATCTTTTCTCCTCCTCACTCAGTCTTTTCTTGTCTCTTTCTGGTTCACCTGGTCTCATTTTGTCTGTTCTCATCATTTGTTTGGTCACTTCTCATGTCTCCATGTCTCCACTACTTGTCTAATTTCTCTCGTCTTTGCTTTGCCTCTATTCTCTTATTGTCATTTGTCTTGTCTAATTTAGTCTCGTCTGTTGTCTTCTTTTCTCATCTCCCAGCTCGTCTCGTTTTATCTTCCCATATATCCTCTATTATCTTATTTTGTCTCATTCTCGAATCTCATCTCCTCCCCTTCTTCTGTATCTCTTTTTAACTCAACTCCAGTCATACCATCTAGTCTCTTTTTTGTCTCTTCTGCAGTAGCTGCTCAGTAATAGCTCTGTTCTGACACTGTCCTCCTCTTTTCGTATCTCTGCAGTGCTGGTTTAGTGAGGGTGATGCCATAAAGGCTGCTGTAAGCCATCTTCCTCTGTCTTAAGGAAGAGGAGGACTAAATCAGAGCGGATGACAGGTTTCCACTGGGAACCAAAGCTTAGAGACTTTGCTCTGCCTTGACTCACAATGCTTTCATCCACTTTAAGCATCATGTTGATTTTCCCATTAGCAGTTGGGTGAGTGTAGACAGCTTGACATTTTACCTCTATTATATATATATATTTTTACTATAATATATATATATATATATATATATATATATATATATATATATATATATATATATATATATATATATATATATATATATATATATATATATATATACACTTTTTCATGATTATGATCAAATCTAAACACAACCTTTCTCTTGAAATGTCTGCTGCATACTTGTGAAGAGAAAGAATCCATGTTTTGAACCCATTATCGATCAGAGTCCAGAAGAATGACAGCTGCTCTCAGCACTATATGTTCTCACAATGACCCTGCGTATGGTGCATCATCAAATGCCATTATGACCTCATTTGGGCAACATTCTTCCAGCCTGAAACGTCATCTCCCAAATTAGTCCCACACATAAGGTCACTGATCATTTTTATGGGGTGTGGGACAGTTCACTGGGAAATTTAGTGTAGTCAGATCACCTCCCTTGCCAAATACTTGCTCGGTGTGTGTGAGAGGTCCTCCATTCTGATAACCCCTCTTGAGCTCTTGGCATCCTGTAACACAGCGGAGGCTCGACTGCAGTGTGACAACAGCTTAGAGCAGGAAGAGAACGCTGATGCTCACAAACACACTCTACAGAGCCGGATCAGCCCTTTATCATCTCTGACAGACTGAAAACTTTTATTTATCAGTTATTCTCTTTTTCTCCCCCTCTTTGTGTCTTTGTGCTATTGGTGCACATCCGGAATCAGTGTTTCAGCAGCTACTTTGAAACTGCAGTTTATAAAAAACTACAGACCAGTCATAATTTAGAATGACTAAATTACAGGCATGCTTCCCTGCAAGAAATACCTTTTAAAGGCTAAAATTACTTATCATTAGATATCATAAGGTTTATTAGATGTGAAATCCTATCATAATAACTTTGCAGTCATAATCATATGTTACACTGTTAAACTTTTTATTGCAATTTTACAAGGCAGCCCTATTGACAGTAAGTTACTGTAACCATGCCCATTTACAGTAGCCTGCACAATTTCATAATTTCATTTCACAATATAATGCTACTACTGCTTTTTGAGCATACAGTAAAGTACAGCAAATTCCCATATACAATAAAGTACTGCAAATGGCATAAAAATACCCATTATGCAGTGCATATTACAGTAGTTAACTGTAAAAATATTTTTAAACATAAAATGCTAATGAACCATTGGTTAAAAAGAACCAGGCAACCATGCAAATGTTTTCCAGCAAGTAGCGCAGGCAAGACATGCATATTTCTGTTTGAAAATCTACTTAATTAGTAGAGTCACCACTTTAAGTTAGTTCCTCTGCAACATCGCTTATAATACTGCAGCCAGGACGGTTAATTCTGAGGACGTCTCTTGGGGCATAATCAAAGCATCTGATGTAATCAGTCAATAACATGGTCACACATACACACACGGCCTGCCTTCCAGGAGCAATAAACAGGTGACTTTGAGGCCTCGCAAAATGTCAAAGTAGTTTTACGACAGGAGAGAAAGTAGAGAGTCTTTTGCAGTTGTTTCAAGAGCAAAACATGAAATATTCACGAGCATTTAATCTCTGCTTACTGACATTCACATCTGAGCAGCCCGTTCTCTAAATGCAAGTGCTTGCGTGTACATTGACAATTGCACATTCAGTAGGGATTTCATGTGAATCTCTCAGACAGCTGCCTGCTCGTTGTGTAAGGGGTGACACACAGAATCACACAGGGGCCCAAGGGGGCCCCTGACCTATTTACAGCCCCTACCCCACTGGTCACACACAGCCAAACACACACACTGAGTCTGTAACATTTCCACACACACACAAAAAAAAACATACCCAAATTCAACCTTCCTAGGGATTTTGTAACTAAAATAAGGGAGAAGGCGTGAGAATGGTTAGAAAACTAAACTGAGATCATCATGTCGTTAGTAGTGGCCCACTCTTATGGAAAGCAGAAAATGTTTGGAAGTTTAGTAGAAGAGGTTTAGTTGAACCAAGTTTAAATGTTTATCAGATATGGCAATAATCTCAAGGTAGCCAAATATCATTCAGTTAGTTGTGCTGGTCAACATATTGGTGTATCATGTTCCCTCTGTTGTTATCTTTTGGCACTTTACAAATGGCACTTTGACTTTCATGTCCAAAAAGTGCAAAAACTAAATTTTCTCTTAATGGGATAGTTCACAAAAAAAAAAAGAAATTGTCATAATTTACTCAAGTTTGACTAAACGAGATTTTATTTTTTTCTGTGAAAAATAAATTTCAAACTGGGGTCGAATGGGCAGTCTAAAATAAATGGGGTCCAAAATGACATTGAACTGAAACCCTGTTGACTTCCAAATAAAAACTGAGAACAATTCTCAAAAACTCTTTGTGTGTTTTCCAGTGGCGAAAAACAAAGGCATACAGGTTTGGTCCAACATAAGGGTTAGCAAATGATGATAATTAAATTTTTAAGAGAACTGTCGTTTTTTTTTTACCCATCGTGCAGTATGTAGTACATATACGTATATACCTTAGTAATAATGAAATCCCCATTTCTCTGCAGCTTCGGTCTTTAATGGTTCTTGAATGCACCTCGATGTCCGTCCTTGCAGTAAAGCAGATGCTGAATGTAAAATTGCCATTTTATGAACATGGTCTTTCATGCTTTGGGCTTAATCTGATCTGTCGTAATGGGATTCAGCTTTGCACTGGACTGGTGAAGCGGGAAAGTACACATGCTTCACACACTTTGGTGTTTAGGAAACCAAGTCAAGAAACTCCTCACCGTATGAACATTTAGGGCTCTTTCAGCTCTGCAAGAAGCTCTGTCTATTTAATAAAACTATAGTAACTTATATTAAGTAACATATATCTTTTACTAAAACAGAAAAAAAGAATAGAATATGTTTATGGAGTTTTTTTTTGTTGTTGTTGATTTGTTTTGCTGTTTTATTTTCTTACTCTGGTGTGAAACATCACCTGTATTAGCACAAATGAAGAGGACGCAGGCAGACAAGATCAATAGTTTTCTTCTGGCTGCCCCTTTTGCTTTGGTGCAGAGGCACTTAGACTGAACAAGTGAGACGCATGAGTGTGTGTGTGTGTGTGTGTGTGCGTGTGTGTGTGCGCGTGTGGCCGGACATGTGTGTTTGTGTGTGTGGCTCACGTGTCCATGCCTGTCAACTTTGTATTTATAACATTAAAGGTCATTTGAGTGAAAAATAAGGTGTCCTCCTTGTCTCATTGCCGTTCGTTGTGTATTTTCTTTCTCACACTTGCACACAAATACTGTTTTTGGCCAGCACAGCATTTTCAATCTTTCTCTAATATATTAAACCACATTTCCATATCCAACAAACAACAGGCAGGAAGTCATTCATTTCCAGTGGAAGTACAGTGGCTTTGGATTTAAACACGCTATTTTTTGCCACTGTAACTTTAAGAATTGTGTATGTAAACGATCTCTTTTAGGATTGGCTCACTTGCCTCGTGTCGTTCATCAAGGCGGGTCAAGTTACTGAATAAATGTGAACATTTAAACGAGCTTGTGATGTTATAACCATGATGATTTCTGAATTATGCTTTTCTGCAGCTTAGTTTCTATGAATTGTATTTGGTTCTGAGGGAACTTTTTAACCGACCGATTAATCGACAAGCAGTGTACTTGAATAAATGACTCCTTTTTCTTGCAGACATGAATGCACCAAATTTTGCATTGCCCATAACGATGGGTTTTATGCTTTCGTTTCCTGACCTTTGAGTTTGTAGTTGAACTATAACGCTGTGCCGTAAATGCTTTTTCTGTGGTAGCCATGTAAGTTTAGCACCCAGAGACGGAGGCCAGTGCTTGGGAGTTTAATACAAACACATGCAGATCTCAGCTCAAAATGAGTCATACTGGCAGATAAATGGGTCAGAGCACAGACACAAACAAAAGACCACCCTGGAGGAAATAAAGGTTATAACTTACTCATGGGCAGTGCAAAGCTCAACACACGTGGTTACTATCAGACAAGAATTTTTAAATGTGTGTTCACGTACAGCAGGAGAAACTGCAAGAACTAAGTAAAGGTAGCTTTGGGTGAGGAAAATCTAAATATAAGTCATTATTCAACGAAAAAAAACTTGCGGCATTGTGATTGGTTACAAAAAGCAAGAACCAATGATGGTTCGCTATCAATCATTAACACCAAACAAGAAGAGTGAGGGTAAACAATGAATTTTCATTTCTGGCTAAGCTATTACCTAAGCAGTATTCATGCGTATAACGAACACCCTTGCACTTTTTTTGTAAATTATTTTGTCTCTTGTCTTTCCTGTTCTCTATTATCTCCCTCTTCTTCTCTCCTTCTCTTCTAGAAATGCGTAACACACAAACACAGGGCTTTCCAGGGCTTGTGTCGACTGCCAGTTCACTGGAAACACAATCGCAGCTGACAGTTATGTGTGTCATGAGGACAACGGCACGGCGGGGCAGAGATGGCAAACGCGCAAATCCAGTCACCACATCAATGCACGCGCAAACAGAGACGCCTTCAATCCCAGATTTATTTACACGCACACAAAGACGTTTAATTTGGAAAACTGAAATGTTTTGGATCCATTCACACCCACACAATGCTTACAGTCAAACAGAGGGCTAAACCGGTAAATCCTCCAAACGTCGAGCTGAACTGAGAGAGGTTATTAATACGAGACAGAAGGTTGGCATAATGCCCCAAATGCTATTTAAAAAGGCCCTGTCCGACTCGGAGTCTTTTGAATGGAGGGAAGTACTAAATAATAGGGAGGGTAAATTAATTTGCATTCATGCATGCTTTGACCTAAAGGTAAGTGCTTTCAGGATATACGTTTATATACGTTTGTGAGAATCAACTCCTACTAATTGAGCCACAGAAACAAAATGCAAAAAAACTGTTTGAATTACTGAACGACCTTGGCATCTACCTCTTTTGCCTAGGCATGATGGCAACGCTCCCCCAAAGTAGGCAACAGACACCCTGGTCTGACCTCCCCTCCCCTCTCCTCTCCATGTGCCTGGCTCTTTTTATAGCAGACCATATTCATTAATAGAGAAGGTTCCTCCCTGGAGAACAAAGCTCATTACAGAACTGCGCATCCTTTGGGTGCTCTCTGGATCCTCGTTTGGGATCTTTCTCTGGCAGGTCGGCACCTTTTCCCGATTTGGACGGCTTTGGCAAGAATTCCCCACCCCAATCTCCGCTCTTTCCTAACTTAACTACTCCACAGAGATCGCAGGACAGAGAAACATCCGCCTCTTAATGAGTTTTGCTAATGCAAGCCGTTTGCTATGTCACCTCTACGAACACAACGCGACGTTCCCTTCATCATGACATCGAGTTACATCCAACTTTTTCAGCGCACATTAGAACATTTGATGTGCTCTGTTCACTTAATTATGGTCGGTATGCCAAAGTTTCACTTTAAGAAATAAGGTAAAATTGCTTTCAAAATGCTAATATATATAGTGGTAAATAAGGTACAAATGTCTACCTTTTTAAATCTTTTACATTTTCTGAAATGTGCGGGAAGGTACTTCAAAAGCACAAAAATGTGCCAAGCTGTAATTAGTTTTGAGAAAGCATTGTCACACCCAAGAGGAAAATGTTCCAGAAGTCGTAAAACCTAGATGGATGTATCAGCTGTAAAAAAAAATTGCATTTCGCACAGATAACATCGTAGTATCATGACCACAGGTAGACGTTGGATAGTATTGTGAGTTGGAACTCTGACTTGAGGGGGGGGGCGTTCCAATGAAAAGTTCCTACCGGGAACTCGGAAGAAATCTCCGAAAACAAATGGAACGCAGCATTATTTTAACTTGAACTGTGTGTTTTAGTATGAAACATCCACGGAAAAGTGATGCAACGATGCATGCTATGAGTTCTCACTGTGGAAAACGGTGCATGCCAGTTGAACGAATGTAAATTTAAACCTTCATCTCAAAGCACAGCCGTACTGACATATCGATGTATTTAAGCTCATATCTATCACTCAGCACACAGGATTCATTTGGGGAGGCCTGTAACTTGTGCCTCTTTGAGCTAGTGTCAAATAATTAGCTGTATAATTGGAGCAGGGTCACCGCTGGCAGCTACATATCTTGAACAAACAGCTACAACATTTATCTGACTGGTGCTATGTACGTTATGCGGTTGCTATTACCAGCATGTCATCCTGTTCCTTGTGTGTGTTATACACTGTGCGGTGAGGGATTTCTATCATTATCACTGAACAATTATATTCTAAATATAACTGTGACGCACACACATGCACAGTGACCCTCAGGGCTATAAAGTGTTTTGCAGTGTATAGCAGGGCTGAAGTGTGTAGATACTCCAAATTCATCAGCATCAGTGCAAAAAAGACAAATGATGTTTTAGAAACAGAGCACTGGGTGCTTTAAAATTTAAAAGGACTCTATTTAACCTCACTTTACACCACCCCTACAAAGAAACAAGCCTGAATAATAAATATCAAATCACCCTACAGAATTATATTCAGAAATGGTGTGATTTCATCAAGCATTTTGTAGCTAATCAAGTGCTTTAACCAAGGTTTCTCAGGTTAATAAAGCATATTTGGCATATGATAAAAACACAAAATATCAATGTTTGTATTCTGTGCTTTGTTTAATTTAGGCAAGGCAACATTTTGTAAACATTAAACCCCCAATTACCTTAATATTTTGTATGTGTTAATCATTTTTACTGTTAAGAAAATGTGGCCAAATGGGTCATTAAGATTTTTAATGTAATGTTTATTGATTTATTTTAATGAAAGACATCTCTTATGCTCAACAGGACTGCACTGTATTTTTTTAAAAATACAATAAAAACAGTTTGCGCTAATTAACATTTTGCTGGAAACCACGGAAACTATGCTGCTATTTTTATTTTCTATTATTTTTGTCACTGAATAATTAAAGAATCACTTTTTTTTCATGCATGGTGATGACTATGTCTTTCATGCTAATAAGGACAACACACACACACACAACAGTGTGACTTCTTGGATCATTTATCCCTTTAAGAATCATAGTTTGTTGCATATAATTTGGTCATAATGGCTTATACAATGCATCTGATTTGACTACCAGAAGAGACACATTTGCTGACATCAGAATCAAAAAGTGTAAGTAAGAATGGGAATCGTCGAACATGATATCAGTTATCGTCTGTGCACGTCACTCTAAACATCAGCAGTGTAAGAAATCAGCAATGAGATGTGCATTTTACACAGAGCGGCTGCATCGAAGACAAGGTAAAACAATGTGATAAGGTGCAATAAAACATTTATGGTATGACTAATGCAAAAAGAAAAAAAGTAAAAAGAAGGACTGGTAAAGGCACAATCAGTATTTTCTGCACCTTGGCATGTGTCCACATCGCATAGTGAACTGAGACGGAGCTTACTGCATTGGTTGTGCTGCAGTGCATGTGTGTGTGTGTGTGTGTTGTACTGCTGCATTGTGCCATAGTCGTCGTGCAGGAGCGTTTGGAGAAGTTTTGTTCTCTTTCCTTTATGCTCTCTTCTCTATTGCGTGAAGAGCTGAATCAGCAGAAGCTTCCAGCATAATGCAAACCACTGACCCAATCTTCCTTTTGCTTTAAGGGAGACCAAGGAGCGTCGATATACAGGGATAGTTACGCTGTCGTTTAATTAGAAATTTCGAGCTATCTATCACGAAAGCACCTATAACGACTATACACGAAACGGGAAATAAATCTGCATCAAACCACTCCAGCTTTGGTAGTCTATTTGGTTATTTAGCACAAAAGCCAGTTTCGACCTAGCGCTTGGAATAATCTGTTCATCGAAGGCCTCTGGCGGAGCTACTGTAATAGTGCATAAAAGTAGCTTGAATCTGTGCTCACATGAAAGCTTCTGGGGGTAGCCGAGAGAAAGAGAGAGAGAGGGGTTAGAAAGCTCGCCCTGTGCTGCAGGCGTGTGCTAAAAACAGGCCTGTTGTTCCATGCTTTCAGGATCAATATGAGAACAGAGCGAGCTATGAAGAACCGAAGATTAAAAGGCGTATATCCCACTGATGGGCCCATCACTCTTTCTTGAGGGAATTAAGTATCGATTTGAATGAAAATATAATTGTTTTCGTGGGCGAGGCTGCGCGTTTGTGTGTGAGCTCTGCAACTTTCAGAAAAAGTAATAGCTTACAAGTATGAAATATTGCTTTTTGCGGTTTTTACCCAAAATAAACGCCGGTTTTACCTGACGCGTCTTTACAAAACTACCATTTTACTTTAACTAACACAGATGAAAATGATGAGCTCCTGTTAAAAACACATTAGAACTGATATAAAGCGTAGTGGCTTTTTAGTGGCTATATCTGTAGTTTACTATTACATCAAGAGGTGGCGACAATAGAGTCATTGAATCAAAAAACACGGACTGATTCAGTGTGTTCAGTCTTCTGCTGGTGGTTTTGTCGTTTGCGTTTCATCCGTACTAGGGACCGGGGCATAGACCATCCCAAAAGTGTCCCCATAGTTTAATAATCTTTTGAAACTGTTAGGGATATATCTGCGCAGCAGAATAATACGCTGCTCGTTCACAAGCGGCAAAAAGCTTCATCACTGAAGCACGGTATAAGTTGCAATTGATTTCAGGTAAATATTCGCCTTATTTACTGTCCTTTTTGTTAGAAGTTGCCCGTTATGAACAATTCCGTGTGTGAACCGTACGAACGACTCACTAAATCGCAATTTGATTCATTCATTCGCCGCTTTAAATGCTCGAACTAGGCTAATGGATTCTGATCGACTAGCGATGTTTTTAGCTCGTTATCATTGCACCTTGTCCTCACATGATTAAAACTCTATAATTATAGAGTTTCTTGGACGGACGGGGCCCTAAAACGGCCAACAACACCAAGCATATAGGACTACAAACATATTTTGAATGGCTATGCACTTCAGTAGCTATGCTATATCCCAGGTTTAATGAAGCTTTACAGTACAGCTGACGCCATTATTCCTCATTTCCCCCACATTCATGTTTTGAAGTAAAATGAAGAGTTCATTCGTGGTTTGAGGTCCTTATTTGAGTATTTATGTATTTTTGAGACAAATTTGAACTTTAGTTTGCTACCCAACTGAGTTTCAGGATGAATGCTGCCGTCCTTGTGAGGCTAATGTTATCTTTCCTAAACATGTGCCAGTTAACTCTAACCCTAACCATTAATCCAGAGCTTGGGCTGACAGTGCTTCAGGCTGGCTTTCTGATAAACAGTTGCGCTTTTGGCTTTTCTTTAGCGCGTTTCTCAATGGGACTAGAGATTTGCCGTTACTAGACTGACCCAAATTGGTCAGATCCTATTATAAGTTAGCCTGAGGCTGCTCATGTTTGAATGAGAGAGGCGTCACGGGCCGAACTTAAACTGGGGGAAAAAAAAACATGGTGTGTCCAAAGGTAATATGGTCATTTATGCAGAAAATACCTCAAATTAAACATGAGAGGGCTCTGAGAAACTTTTCAGTTCGATAACCTCAAGCAACATCTGTGCTGTTTGAAAACTCTCATATGCTGAGAAGCAAAGAACTGTATAAAAAATTTTACAGAGAAAGAAAACTGCATTTCCCTAACTTGCACTATATTATGAAGTGATACAAGATATATGCAGTAGTGTAATGTGCAAGTATCAAATACAAATTTACATCTATAGCAAACTTATTGGTCAAAATAATGTAAAGCTTCGCACGTGTTCAGAATTAAAATCGTTTTGCCAGTCTGGTCTTATATATATATGTGTGTGTGTGTGTGTATGAAAGAGTTATTTTAAATTAATATTTCACAATATTATTAATAATTCAAATTATTCAAAAACAATAACATACAGTAGTGTTAGTTTGTAGGCCCAGTGCTTGGTAATTATTTGAATATGCTGATAACGCAAAATAACTCACGTATTTCTTTCGTAACTAAACTATAACTTTCACACAACGCTCTGGGTTTGATCCAAGCAACACTCGTCAGAGAGAGGCAGATCAGAACAAACCAGATTGTTTTTCATTCACCTTCTGATAAATGCAAATGATATGTTTACACATATGCCATTAATATCAATATTGTGCTAAAATGTATGGGATTACATAATGACGAGCACTTAAAGTGTCACACGCAATCTCACAACATTATTACACACTTAAGATTTGTAAGCTGCTAACCGTAAACCTTTGCCAACATAAAAGCTCTGACTTATATCTGCCCTTAAGACGCACACATTTAAAGGACAGGCTATAAAGCTGCTTTGATCTTCCTTTCTTCGTCCACGCCGGCCAATATAAATGTGTGCTGGTATCCATGGAGAGCCCGTCATTGTCATTGGTCACTGGTCATTATTTTGTCAAGAGCCCTAGTTACCCTTAGTAACCATCAGGGTGACAGAGGAGTTTGAATAACAAACTAAAGAGAAGACATTGTGTGCATCTCGTTGTGAAGAACTGGAGTCTCGAGGGCGTTTAGCTGAAACAGAAGATTATTTTGGGTTATTCGCTGGTTTTTTGGATAGTGTTTCATTACATTTAAGGTCACTTTCCGCTGATGAATCCTGTTTCTTAGTTTGAAATCTGCACTGACTTCGCTGGACTGACTTTAAAGTAAGTTCCTTTCATGTTTTTTCTTGTCATTACGAACCGTTAATGCTACAAACCCTACCGTAATTTAATGTCAAAGAGGATTTTTGTTTAATGAGAGCGCTTGAACAACGTCTGCTGTTTCTCAGCCGTGCTCGCAAAAACCTCTTTACCCGGAGACTGTCATTGAAGCTCTTGATGTGTGTGTGGGGGAAAGCAATTTTTTCCCATTATTATGCCTTTGTCGTAACGGACCCGAGCGTTAAATGGTGAGGAATTTATATCAGATGGTCGTAATGATCGCTAATTAAAGCAGGTATATTAAAATCATTTTCCTGTCCCTGCTGGAATCCTTTTATGATTGAGACTAATTGCTCTTCATGGCCTCTTCAAAAATGAATCTAATGCTGCAAAAAATACAATCTGCTGCTGCTGTCTTAGATGATCAGCAATGCACTGCTGATTAAAAAAAACAAAAAACAAGATGTGAGTGTGTTAAAGTTAACATTAAATCAGAATCGATCCTGTTTGCTTGCACTTGGTCTTACTGTGAATGATTCTTCAATGCATATTATTCCAAAGAATAAAATGTAATAAACTAACGAAAATAAAATAGCCTACTGAAAATGATCAAATAAAATAATAAAAACAATTCTCAGTGGATCAATTCCATCATAATTTTGTCTTGTTCCATATCCTGTTTTAGTCAGAAATGCGTTATAATGTGAAACAGATTGTGAAGGTGGTTGATTTTTTTCAGCCGGCCATGTGAAGAGATCTGAAGTGTTCTCTGAGATGAGCTCAGACAGCTTTGACTTAATCATTAATAGAGATTTCATACGTGATGTGCAAAGGCATGGATGAGCCGGTCTCAGGTAAATATTACCAAAGAGGCCTGGTATGAGCAAGAAAGACAAGAGGAATAAGGAAGAATATTTTACTGACTTAAACTTATTAAAATCAGTGTTTTGATTAAATAGAGTTCAAGTTTTGGAAAATCAAAAAACTGCTTAATTATTATTACTTATTATGACAATTCATTTTGCATGCACAATAAAAGGAAATAGTTCATTGCACCTTTTGTCTCACTTTTTTCTTTGGAAGTCTTGGGTTTATCTCACAATTGATCACTTTTTGCTCGCCGTAAAGAAAAAGTCACAATTACCTTTTATTTATTTTTTTAGAATATGTAGATATAAAATCAGAATTCAGAGAAAGAAATCAGAATTGTTAGGGGGAAAAAAGAATTCAGGATTTATATCTCACAGTTATGATTTTTTCCCCCATTGAATTATGAGTTTTTAATATGATACAATTCAATTAATTATTCTATGATTTTATAATAAAGTTTCTATCTTTATAGAAAGACAACAAGTAGCAATTTATTTAATTGCACTCATTTATTTTAACACGTGGTGGAAACAAGCTTCCATAATAACCAGTTTAGCAAGTCACCTTATTAATGGATATGCACTTCTTTAAGCAAATTACAATAGAATTCAGGCTTGCAAGTACTCCAGTAATATTGTCAGATCTCAGTATCCCCCTCTCCTTAGAGTTAAACTGGTCTGAACTCGTCTTTTCTATGTAAACTTATACAGCACAGTAAAAATGCTTTACTTATTCTAGATGGGTTTATTATGTGTCACCAACCTTGGATCAGTAGCACCAAGGCCAACAACGTGATTAAAGAGCAGACACCGATAGTTTATTTGTAATCAATTACAAGTTAATAGGGCCGATGGAACAGAGAGATTTAAGGTTTTATCGGTGGTGCTTCTATTTTGCTTGATTCAAGCCCATTACTCATTCACAATGACCCAAACAGGCTGAAGGCAGCTTCCTCAGACCCGACTGATGAACGCTGTGGAGCAAGTGCTTCATCAAAGCCTGTATCTCTTATCCTGCTGTGGGCCCTGTCTCTCTCTCTCTCTCTCTCTCTCTCTCTCTCTCTCTCTCTCTCTCTCTCTCTCTCTCTCTCTCTCTCTCTCTCTCTCTCTCTCTCTCTCTCTCTCTCTCTCTCTCTCTCTCTCTCTCTCTCTCTCTCTCTCTCTCTCTCTCTCTCTCTCTCTCTCTCTCTCTCTCTCTCTCTCTCTCTCTCTCTCTCTCTCTCTCTCTCTCTCCTCTCTCTCTCTCTCCTCTCTCTCTCTCTCTCTCTCTCTCTCTCTCTCTCTCTCTCTCTCTCTCTCTCTCTCTCTCTCTCTCTCTCTCTCTCCCTCTCTCTTCTCTCCCCCTCTCTCTCTCTCTCTCTCTCTCTCTCTCTCTCTCTCTCTCTCTCTCTCTCTCTCTCTCTCTCTCTCTCTCTCTCTCTCTCTCTCTCTCTCTCTCTCTCTCTCTCTCTCTCTCTCTCTCTCTCTCTCTCTCTCTCTCTGTCTCTCTCTCTCTCTCTCTCTCTCTCTCTCTCTCTCTCTCTCTCTCTCTCTCTCTCTCTCTCTCTCTCTCTCTCTCTCTCTCTCTCTCTCTCTCTCTCTCTCTCTCTCTCTCTCTCTCTCTCTCTCTCTCTCTCTCTCTCTCTCTCTCTCTCTCTCTCTCTCTCTCTCTCTCTCTCTCTCCCTCTCTGTCTCGCTCTCTCGCTCTCTTGAATCCTTGATGTTGGAAAGGACTATTGCCTAAACGTTGTGAACTTGTTACACGTGTCTTTAAAAACCTGTAAAACTACGTCATGTACAACTGATATTCTTCTGAAGACCAAACTGTACTCATTTCCATAGAAGCCTGCTATCTGTTGTCATTGTTGTATGTATTTATTTAGGTATGTATGTGTTTATTTAATATATGATTTATTCATATTTTGAATTTTAAATTTTACTTTAGTTTGAGTAATTTTTTTAAAATTGGTAATAGTTTTGTTATTTAGCATTATAACTTTTATTTAGCTTGTACTTTTATTTATTTATTTAATGGTTAAGTTTTTTTTGGCACGTATTTATATTTATATGAATCTTTTATTTTAATAGCTATAGTTAACAATTACAACATAAACATTGACAGAAAAGCAAGATCGTGTGTTTAAATAAATAATAATTAAATAAATAATTTTTAATGTAATCAGGGACAACGCACATTAACAATACATACTATGTAAAATCAGTAGTCCCTTTTATAGTATTTATTTATATTTTAACTTAGCCTTTAAATCATTATAGGTTTTTGTTTTATTTTAATTTAATTTGAGTAATTTTCTAATCGTTTCGTTTTTTTTAATTTAGCTTTATAGTAATTTTAGCACTTCTGTTTTCAAAGTTTGTTTTTTAAGTTTGAGTTATATCTGTATTTTATATATCTCTATTTCAGCCTTGTTTAAATTAATGAACACAATTTAAATAGTTTTACTTAACAGAAAACTAAAATTAAATTAAATTTAGCTTAAATTTAAAACTGTATCACATGATAATTAACACTTTGATCATATAAAATGACAAATCTTGCTGTCTATAATAAGACAGCTCACTAGTTGACATGGGTCACTTTAAACATGGCAGCATAAATGCTGAATTAATGCGTCTCGTTGGTTTTAGCAGAGTACAGTGTTCTCAGCTATTCAGCATTATGAATCTCTTTAGCTGACCCAGTTGTCAGAAAGTAAATGGGGATTTGAGTGAATGAGATGCTTTGAATAATTATATTCTCTTGGCAAGTGGGATGGATGTGCTGAATATGCTTGTGCATAATAATGGAATGAGTAACAAAGTCAAGCTTGACATCCCGTCGATACTGAATATCAGTACTTGTGTATTAGATTTTTTGGATTATGTGTTTGAAAGACATTTTTGTAAATACTGAATTCGTGGCTGATGTTTTGGTTTGCTTTTTTAAGCGCATGTGTACTGATACCAGTTCTATAGAGTGATGAAACTGAAAACGCTGTAAAGTTTGGAGTCAAGTCCCGATGCAAGAAAAAACAGGGAACATGTGAAAGTCGTTACTTAAAAGTGATTAAAAAACTGATTCATTTAGAGACTAGTTTTGTTTTTGATGGAGCTGGGGAGGTGGAGGGAGTCAGGGAAAGTCTGAAAGTGCGCTGCAGGAATCTCGAGTGAATGCATATAAATACAAGGCAGTAGCTCATTGGCTGCATAAGAAGCATGAACCAATCAGCTTGTGCCAACTCTGAATATCACCAGCTAACGCTAACAACCTGCCATCTAGAGGTTCATGACTGAACTATATGTTAACGAAAGATCGTCATTACCAGGCATGCGTCGTGGAGACTGGTTGCCATGGCCCGGCGAGGCTCAGAGGAGAGACGAGAGGAGGGCTGAAGCCAGGCTGGCCGAGGGTCTGCAGAGACTTGACCAGGCTAAACATTACCACCTCAACACGCTGACCAGGGAACAGCGCAGACTTCACAGAGACCTCATCTCCATCAAAACAGGTGTGCGAAGGGAGTACATCTCTCTAAAAGACGTTAGAGCACTTTATAGATGAAAACATATTTATTTATTGACAGGCAATCCATGGAAAAGAGGACTCCACAGTTTGGGGCTACGACCCGCCAATAATGATGTCGGTCGACCCGCTGCATCTTACAAGAGGACCTCGTTTCCCATCATCCCAGCGGCAGGAAAGGAGGCAGACAGTCACAGGTAAGACCGTATCGAGGTTGGTCGTGTCTTCTCATTATCTTCAGATTCTAAGGGTAAATGGAAATGAACATGAACAGTTAAAGGGTGACTCCACCCCAAAATGTACATTTTGTCTTTAATCACTCATCCCAGTGTCGTTCCAAACCAATAAATGCATTGTTCATCATCGGAGAACAATTTAATATATCTTAAATGAACACTATAGACTGTCCAATTGACCGCCTAAACTGTCAAGGTCCAGAAAAGTATTAAAAAAATGTATAAAGAATAGTAAGGAATACTTTTTGTACTCAAAGATATACGTGAAGAGACACAGATGAGACGAATTGTCGAATGAAGTCATTATTTTTATTTTCTTCGCATACAAAAAGTATTATTGTCGCTTCATAAGGTACAGATTGAAACACTGATGGCATACGGACTATTTTAACTATGACTTTCATACTTTTTTGGACCTTTTTTGGACCAGTCCTTCTAGTTTTATCCAAAATAAATTAAATTTGCGCTCCGAAGATGAACAATACTTTTTTATGGGTATGAAACAAAAAATGTAAGTGATAATAACGTGTTCATTTTGGAGTGGAGCGACCCTTTAAATGCACAATATTCACTAATACCAATAAATGAAAGAACTGCAGGTATGTGGCCAAAAACAATATAGCACCGATTTTTGTGCATCTGGTATTAATCAAATTCAGGTATTTTTTTTATCCAATAAACATTCAAAGCTGGATGCAGCAGCTCTATATGCTTCAGTCAGCGAAGCCCCTGATAATTCTGATGGATTTCAAAGAAAGATGATGTGCCAAGATGAAGCTAATCTCTTTAGTGCCTCATTATGTAACAAGACTATCCAGCTCGTCTTCTCCTGTATCCCAGCTACAGCCGTGGCATGTACCCCACTCCGCAGTTAGGCTGGGGTTGGCATGGATTTCAACAAGAAATGAGAGAATTTATTCCACTTGATACTTGACACAGCACAACTTCAAACAGAATGTAGAAAATGAATCCGTTGCAATTAGGATCTCTGCTTCAGGGTACGACTCTAAAAAGGAAGCTAGACACCTCCCACCCATTCTATAAATGTTTGATATTGTATCTTAGACCCACTTTGCATTCAAAAAGTCGTGTGTAGGATAGAGCAACGGAAACAGGCAGCGTGTTTACAGTCAAAGGAGCCCGAAACGAAATGTCCCTACTGTCCCAGAAATGCTGTATGCGCGCGCATCTCTGTTGTGAATGGCAAAAATGTATTTGAGTTTGCTAATTCAGAAAAGTTGGGCGTGCAAATGGTGTAACTTGTAAACAAACAATTAAAGATTTGCTTTTTTTATGTGTGTAATGTAGTAAGATTCTGGAAAATGTAGGTGTACATCCCTTGCCTACCAACAGATCCTCTGCAGTGAATGGGTGCCGTCAGAATGAGAGTGCTAACATCTTATAAAAATATACAATAGTATGGATAGATAAATGCACTCAACTGTAAGCAATCATTTTAAGTTACAACATGGATTTGTTGATTACTGGTGGAGTAGTACGATTTCAACAAATTTTAATTTTGAGAGGAACTATTCCTTTAAGGGAAACAGTCTGTGAGAAAAAAGACTAAAATGTCCACGTTCCATGTTTGATCCGATTAGCTAATATGTCTGTAATTTTATTAAATTACTTTTTAAGTTGTGATTAAATTACTGGCAGCATCATGCGGACCGCAGCATTTGGTCCGCGGGCCAGTTGGTATTCTATATTAAGAAATGAATGCATTAGAAAAAAACACATACATGAAGTATTCAGTAGAATTTGATTCTGCCAAGGCAACTGAGCGAGAGGATCAAATTATGTTTTAGCATAACGGCATGATGGGAGCTTGCATATATGTGCCGTATGAATGTGAATGTGAGGTTGAGGGTCCCTGGGAATGAAAGCTGAATCAGATTGTGCTTTGAGTGTGTGTGTGTGTGTGTGTGTGTGTGTGTGTGTGGTTATGTATGTGCATGAATGCTTTCCGATTAGAGTCTGTGTGCAGCGATGGGCATCTGTGATTGAGGGGATTTCCTCGGTTAACCGCACCACTGGCTCTGATGATGGGATAATCACATACACACACAGAGAGCCATCCATCCTCAGACACATAATGACTTAGTAAAAGATTTATTGGGTTTTTGCCCCCTACGTTGATATGTTCACCTGTTCATATATTTACACCGACTCATTTAAAGAGATGAATGAATGAGAGTGAAATAGGAGGGCTCTATAATACCTAGGAGCAAATTGGGAAACGCCGTGGACGTCTAACAGCTAAAGATCTGGGCCGCTAATGAGACAAAGAGAGAAAACGCTCTCCTGTTTGTGCCCTTGAGCGAGACGCATCTCAGGTTGCTCCACTGGAACTGTCCATTCAAATAGTGAACTCAAGGTTGCTTTGGATGACAAGCATGTGCTAAATTAGCAAGGAAGACACAAGAGATGGAAACGGACAGTGTTTTGCCCGTCTCTCTGTCCCACAGTGCACCGTCTGCACCTCCTGTAACATCCACTGCCTGTCCGTGCTGTCTCTCTGTGGACCTGAGGGGAAGCTGCCGGTTCTTCGTCTTTATGCTTGTTAGGCAGACAGCCTGTGGGCAACCAACTAGTTCCTGCTTCGCTTTACTTCCCCTTATTTCCTGTTTTCCTTGCGTCTTCCTTTTCTTTCTGGTTCACTCTCTGACAGAGACGCTCTGTCTTTTATGTTTGTTTCCTCTTCTCGTTCTTCTTTCCTCTTCTCTACCATCTCCTCCTCCTTTCTGTGATACTGCATGCTTTTAGCTGCACAGTCCATGTAACGTCAGATCTGATTTATGTTTTATGTTACACACGTTACACATGTTGGTAACACTTTAGAAAGCAAATTTGCCGTTTATTAATAGTAAGGCAGTTGTTAAGTTTAGGTTGTGGCTGGTTTAGGGATGCAGAATAGGGTCATGTAGAGTAAGGCATTGATATGGGTTTAATTAGTACTTGGCTAATATTCCAGTATTATGCATTCTAACAAGCAAATATAAGAGACTGTAAAATAAAGTGTTACCACTGATTAAAAATAAATTGATGATCAATGATTTTCATTACATATGAAATGCATTTGAATTAACAGATGTTAGTTGTTATTATTTTATTATTATTTTCAAGGTATTTATTTACAAACATCATGAAATATCATGATTTGGGAAATTGCGCCACTTGATTAGCCTCAACTAACCTGCTTTTTTTTTCCCCCAAATAGCTTTGAAAATATATATATTTTTTATTTATAAAATAATAGTTGCCAAACTTCTTTTCATTAATTGTATTATTTTTATTTAATAAATTAATTTAATTATTTCAATTAAATGTAATAATTTCAGGAGTTATACCCTTTTATAAAACATGAGTATGAATTTTAACTGAGAAATTATTTTACTCGTGTTGTATTTTCAGGTGTATCCAAGTCATCGTGGGCATGATTTGCTTTTCAAAAAATGTAGTTATGATAACACAATAAGTTTTTGTTCGTTAACATTATTTACCTACATCAGTAAACATGAATAGCAATGAAAAGTTTATAAATATTAGTTAATGTTAATTTCATTATTTATTCGAAAATCTAAATTTGTACCTGTCAGTATTATTTAATGGACATGAACTAACCATTATTTTCATTATTTAACGTTAACAAGGATTAATAAATATTTTAACGAATGCATCACTCATTCATTAGTTAAATGCATTAACTATCACAGAGATACATTAAACAAATGATTAAATACATTCATAAAAAAGCATTGTTACCTAAGCTATACCTCATTTAACCTTTGGGTTTACACACTTCTCAGCTCATTTTATTTTCCATCATACCACCCGTTGCCATCCTGCAACAAATTTCTGTCATCTCTGACTGAGTGTTGCACACTGCTGTCTCGTGTGGCAGGTTAAAGAGATGAGGAGGGGTGTAAGATTTACTGTTTACCTCAGCACTGTCCTGACATGACCTAGTCCAGCCAATCAGTGCTCGCTGGATACGGACAGCAAACCGCTGCACAAGACTGCCTTGAAGCCACCGTGTGTTTTGTCTGTCTGAACTTTCTCAGCCTATCAAAACAGATAACCTCACGCTTTATCAATCACGCTGTCAGAGCTGCTTTCAACCGTCTTCAGCTATGCAATGGTTTGTTAGCCATCCGTTATTATTTTTAGGAAATAATGTTCAGGACTTGTCTCAAACGCCCTTTTCTTCATTAGCTAATTGAATGTAGAAAAATGCATTACAGCATTTTGGTGCTAAAATGAGATGAGATGTTCGTAGTTAGTCCTACAGTAAATATTTTTTCTTGCACAACGCGCTCTGTACTGACATCGAAAATGTCCACAAGAGCTCTAACTTGCGTGAGCAGCCCTCTTGAGTAAGACAATATTTCGGTGCCAAAACCTAGACAACCACCAGGTTGTCCGCTACCTACAAAAGCAGCTGTCTTCTGTGGCATCATCCTGACTAGCTTGTTAGCATGAACCATTTAGCTTCTCCTCATACGGGCCATACACTTCATCTTATGAGGGGAAAAAAGCAGCTTTCTGATTTTCAACAAGTTGTATATTCAGACAAAACTACAAAATTAACTGATCACGTCATTGTAAAGGCAATTAGCATTGTCAGCGTGTCATTCCATGCATGCATGCTACT
>NC_056718.1:7672067-7719100 GCF_018831695.1 Puntigrus tetrazona
TAACATGATAGAATGATGATTACAAAGACATTATAAATCTGTAACAGTTAAAGCGCCTTGTAATATGTTTGTTGATGACTGATATCTAAAAGAAGCAAAGCAGTTAAGGAATTGTACCAATAATACTACTACTAATAAAACAATCAACAAAGTTGCTTTGTTTCACATTCAATTAGAAGTGTGCATCTTCTGTCAGGTACTTCGTGCCTATTTTCATGAACAGAGCTCTGCTGTAGTTACGAACCTGACCGTCAGATCACATTATCGCCCTCTGCTGATGCTCACCTTTAGACAGCGCTGCGGACTCAAGCGAACGCTTTCAAAGGGACGCGTCGCGCAGGACGCCTTTCGGCGGCATTTGATTGGTCGACTGGGCGTCTACGTCAGTCGTGCGGTCTCGTAGCGCTCGCTGAGTTACTAGGAGACTGAAGTTTGTAATAAGATACACACGCGTACCTTACGATCACACACGCTTCTCCGCACGCTTTAAACGGTAACGCGTAAGCTCCTTTGAAGACGTGAGGTGGAGAGCGAACTTGTGTGTTTGTGTGGGTGGGGATGGCGTTTCGCACAACGCTCATCTCCCACAAGGCTTATTATTAACGGCAACAGCGCCGGTTTAATTCCGGGTCGCGCGGTTTCAGTGTTGGTCTCGAGCCAGCAAGTTCAGTTAAACAGCGGCGGCCGTGCCTGGATCATGAGCGCGGCGCGCGGGGTGCTCGCGAGGACCGGAAGGGCTCGCGCGGAGCTGATCAGGCGTCTCTCCCCCCGGGTCTCCTTTACCCAGACCTGCTCGTGGTACTCCGACGGGCCCGGTACTGATCGGCCTGAAGTACGGCTGAGTCGGCTTGGTGGTGAAGACAACGGTAGGCGCATCAAGTACATGATACCGTGCGTAGAGAACACCTGACTGCACCTTACATGTGTTCATTTTTTCACTTTAGGTTTTGTGTAGGCTGCTGTAAGTCGTACTTACACCGCCATGAATGTGATGGAATACAAAATTGTTATGAAAAGTCCTGGAAATTGTTTAAATATTAAATTATATATTATTTACATAACTGAAAGGTAACACTTGGTTTTGATGGTCACTTATGGATATTCTGTTGACGATAAGTAACTTTGCTCCTACATGTCAACTAACTTTCATTAGAGTATAAGTAGACTGTTTGATTATTATCTGTTAACTCTCTATTGTGACGATCTCCCAACTGACTATAGGTCAACTTACTCTAACCCTAACCAGTCTACTAATACTCTACTAACACTCTCATGAAGGTTGCTTGACATGCATTTGCAAAGTTACAAGTTAAACTTTGCATAAGAGACCATCAAAATAAAGTGAAATCAACTGCAATTATTCATTATTTAAATATGACATTAAACTATAGGTTCCCAACGGTAATTATTGATAAATCCAGACATTTATAGCGATGTTTATTTAATTATTATTATAAATATTAGTTATAAATATTTATGCATTTACAACTCTAATATTATGTATAATACATATACCAATGATAACAACAAAGTATTTACATGTAGGCATTCAGCAGGTGCTTTTATCCAAAGGGGCAGTAAAGCAATCAAAACTAACAAAAAGAGCAGTAATATGTAAGTGCTGTATCGATTAACGAAGTATACATAGGACGTTTTTATTCTTTTTAAATAAAAGAAAACAAGTATATCAATTAGAAAAACAAGGAACGTTAGAGAATATTACAAAACAAAAATATACAAAACAAAAATATAAAAAATATAATATATATATATATATATATATATATATATATATATATATATATATATATATATATATATATATATATATATATATATATATATATATATATATATATATATATATTCATCAGTATTTGTTATTGCCCCTTTAATTTAGGGAAGTGCAGCAACGTGGCATATAACGTTTAATGGAACAATGGCCAAGGAGAGATCATATCACTTTTATCACACCAGCCTATATCATATATCAGCATGTCAGTATGATACACAATGCTGCTTAATCTCCTTTCATCCATTATTTCTTACACTTGTACCCTTTATTAGGACCCATGAAGGGTGATTCAGTCTTAGATCAGATTAGAAACTTTAGATATATTCATTTTTTATATTGACAAGCCCTCTCACAAGGATGAAAAAGTGTCTTCTGAATTCTGAATGTCATGTAGATCCGAACTGGTTTTTACCTCAGGATACAGGTTTTATATTGCATATGGCGACCCAACCTAGAACCAAAATGCTCATTGTGCCAGGTTAAACAAAATTGTAAATAATTTCAAACACTAAATAATAATACAATATTTAAATGAGGTAAATAATATAGTTGCGAACAGAATTTACATCGCAAGCCGTGCTGGTGTATTTCCACTGGCAAAATTCATTCATTTTACGTAATACGTGTGGTTTGCAATTTCACAAGGGTGAATCTTTTCCATTATTTGCAATAATGGGTTCCCACATGTTGGCCAACAGAAAGCTACTTGGTTGGAAAGTGACTTCAGTGTGAGACGCAGTCCATCTGAAGAATTAAGCCGTAGTCAATTACTCTTTATTAGGGCTGTCAAAAGATTAAGCGCAAGTTTTTATTTACATAATATATGTGTACTGTGTATATTTATTATGTATATGTATATACAAACACATACAGTGTATGTTTTGAAAAAAATTTAAATATAGTTTATAAATTATATTTTATACAAAATACAAATATATATATATATATATATATATAATATATAATATATATTTATATATAAAATATATATGTGTTAAAATATATATATATATATATATATATATATATATATATATATATATATATATATATATATATATATATATATATTAGGCACAAAAACCTATTTTAGTTGTGGTTAATTGCAATGAATCATTTGACAGCACTACGTTTTATTTTATTTGACACGGTTTTCATCTGAACAGACCTGCCACCCATATTTGGGTCATAACCCTCCAGTTGAGAACCGTTCCTCTGTTTCTTTTGTCTGGTTAGGTATAGTGGAAGTGCTGATGTGTCGTGAGAGGGCGAGGAACTCTCTGGGACGTGTGTTTGTAGGTCAGGTGAGTGTGCAGAAGACCCCCTGTCCCACAGCATCAAACTCAAACGTGCAGAAGATCCAGTCCGTGAACTCCGGTTTACCCGAGCGATAAATGATGATAAAGCCCTCAATTCTCAACAATCTAACCGGTAGCGTTAAAATGCCCCCATTATGGATTTTTGAAACTGATCTTTCATGCAGAGCGTAACGCATCTCTAAGTGAATCTGATAGTGCGCCGTGCATAAAGTTATTGTCTCCCAAAAGAAAGAGTCGACTCTGAATCGTTAAAATGAGTCGCTTTTAAAACGAATCCCAAGCCATTTCGTGTTGACGTCAACGTAAAACCTTGGAACATTGCCGCTCTCTTTTCTCCTCGGTCTGTATGAAAATGCAAATTCATTCCTGGCCACTAGGTGCCGCTTTTGGAGCAGTAAAAAGACTAAAAGACTAACTGAACCAATCGTTATCGTTAAACAAATCGTTTGGGGGTTGTCGAACAAGTAAGGTGAAATAAATGCATATTATAATGCAATAAAAGGTTTTTTGTCTTTGCATGCACATCAACCTGTTACTTGTGACTCCCAATACAAAAAACATGAACCTTTATTACCCATAATAGGGGCTCTTTAAATTTCCACTGCACATCATAAAAAAATGTAAAGAGATAAACACATTTGAAAGAACTTACGAAATGACTTATAGTTTTTAACTTTAATTCTCTTGAGTAATGATGTTCCATTTCTCTCTGTTCGCTTCGTTCCGTTTCCAGAAAGAAGTTGTTTTTTTAACGTTTGATCAGTTTATCAAAAGAAAGTCTGGCAAAAGTGTGTCAGGCCTTGAATAAATAACAATATCCTGGGCGTGTCTCTCCCAGAGCTCTTTCTCAAATCAATTTGAGTTTGAACGCGCATCGATTTCTGTGTCTCCGTGCGCAGATGAGAGAGCTGGTGTCATCGTTGCATCACGACGAAGCGGTTCGCGCGGTCATCTTCAAGAGCTCGATACCCGGAGTCTTTTGTGCAGGTTTTGTGCACGCTCACACATAACGGTGTCGACAGCCTGCTTTTAAAGATGTTGTCATTTGTAAAATGCGGTGTTGTTGATAGGCGCAGATCTTAAGGAGAGAGCTCAGATGAGTAACCCTGAGGCAGAGCTGTTTGTACATGGCCTTCGATCGCTAATGAATGACATCGGTGAGACATAAGGGTGATGTTTCTCGTCCATATTCAAATCCTGCTCTATCAGACTTCAGAGTTCTGTATCATCACTTTCAGTGTTGCACCGAACAGGTAATTTTTTCCCAGCTGCAAATACGATTATGGCTGGGGGTGAGAATGATTGGATATGCATAATAATAAACACACAGTAGGTGCTTTTTCTCTGTGCCCTCAATTTTTGCATAGTTTTGCCTGTAACATTTAGGAAAATGCTACTGTTTTTATAAGCAGACGGTTGAGAAGGAGTTTTCTCTATACAATTTTGTGGTGGCGTTTTTATCAGAAATATGGAAACGAGTGATTATTAGTGCTCTCAAATGATTAATTGAGAGTAAACGCATCCTAAATAAACGTTTTTGTCTACATAATATATGTGTGCGGTGTATATTTGTGTATATAAATGCACACACATACATGCATATATATTTAAGAAAAATCTGATATATTTTGAATTTCTATAAAATATAAATTATATGAATGCAAATGTACACATGTAAATATTTTTGAGAAATAAAAATATATACATATATACGTGTGTGTGTGTGTATATATATATATAATGTGTGTGTGTGTATTTCTACATAATATGAACGGTGCACACACATGTATTATGTAAACACAAAAAATTATTTAGGATGCGATTAATTGTTTGACAGCACAATAAAGTGAAATGCTTTTACGTTTAAGAATTAAAAAAAAAAAAAAAATATATATATATATATATATATATATATATATATTATTTATATATACATATATATATATATATATATATATATATATATATATATACGTTATTTATATATACATATATATATGTGTGTGTGTATATATGTGTATATCTTTATTAATATTAATTTATTAATCTTAAAGTTAATTTCAGCATATACTAATGCATTATTAAAATCAAAAGCTGTGTATTTTTAACATTAATGCAGTATGAACTAACAATGAATGACTGTTTTTTTTTATTAACTAACATTAACGAAGATTAATAAATAGAGTAATAAATGCTTTTAATAAATGCATTGTTCATTGTTTATAAGTTACACCTTATTGTAAAGTGATACCACAGCTTTATTAGCCTAACAGTTTAAGTAAAATGTTGAATTGAAAAATGAATGACTATCACTTTCTTAGTACGTGGCAGTTTCTTCAACTTATTTTATGAACTGTGAACACATATCTCTGCGTGACTCAATCGCGTACAATCCAGTTACTTCCTACTTTTTCACCAGTTACAAAAAACACAACACTCCAGTATTGCGTCACCCACGAAGTGACATCCTTCTGAACCCCTTCTACAACTCGACAGAACAAGACAAGTAAATAATTGCTACCGATTTAACACGCTTAAAGCTTTTAACGTTGAGAATAATAAATGTTCCTCGAGCCTCAGATGACGCGACTGTAGTGATGATGGAATAAATAACATTATATATATTCAAATAGAAAAATTACTTTGAATTGTAGCACCACATAAGTAAAATGACACCTAAACCTTTTCTAGCTCGCTTTTCAAGTAACCCTTTTTTTCCAGGTTTTTCAAATATGTCCCCTCTTTATATAAGCGTGTCGGCACTGAACACATCCGGCTGAGTGTAGAGAGGTCCAGCTGTTTGAAGCCCTCTCTCATTAATGTGATCTATGACCTGTCTGATCCGTGTGTGTGTCCATTATGTGCCAGCTGTGCTGCCCGTGCCAACCATCGCAGCGGTGGACGGCTTCGCTCTCGGGGGCGGTCTGGAGCTGGCCCTGGCGTGTGACCTTCGCACTGCAGGTGAGAGGCGGCTCCGACCTTCTGGGGGTCGGCCTCGGCGGGCATCACGGCTGCGGATGCGGGTTTGCGTGATTTGTAGTCGTTCTGTTTGGCACGTCATGGAGCGGGAATCTCTGCGGTCGCGGCATGTAGAGGAGGCTGGGTCCTTCATTTCACCTTTTTCTGTGTGTGTGTGTGTGTGTGTGTGTGTGTTTTCAGCACATTCAGCGCAGATGGGCCTGATTGAAACTACTCGAGGATTACTCCCGGGGGCCGGTGAGAGAAATTAATGAATAGATAGAGCGGCTGAAATAATAAGACAAACATACAGCTAGATGGCAGTCCAATTACAGAAGAGAGACAGATAAACAGGAAGTTAATAGACGTAACAGGACAGGAAGACTTATACAGAAAGCTTATACAATCTTTCTCCTTTTTTTTTTTCAACATGACATGCTAAAAAATGCTTAAAAAATCTACATAATATTACGATGAAAGCATGAAACATTTAGTGCATGTGTTGCAGTCTGCATAGAAAAAATGCCCTTGTCTGTGGAAGAAAGAATAAGAATGATATGATAATGACAAATGTTTATTGTCATAACAGGGTTATTGGAGTAAGCTAAATAATATTTGAAAAAATTATATTAAATATTATATTAATAAAAATAATATAAAAATTATATGAAATATACACTGCACACACATATATTTTGAGCAAAAACGTTTATTTGGATGTGAATAATTGCTTAATCATTCGAAAGCGGTAATATATACATCTTTTATTGTTCGTTTTTTGCACCTAATGTCTTGTCACATCAAAGTGATACATTTTAAGTTTCTGTAAAACAAAGTACAAAGATCACTTAATGAAGTAACTGATTGCATTTTAAAGGCACCGTAATTAAACCATGATTTCTGTGTTTGTATGTCAGGAGGCAGTCAAAGGCTTCCCCGGACAGTCGGCTTTGCCATGGCGAAGGAGCTGATTTTTACAGGCCGGCGTGTCGGGGTGAACGGGCTGCAGAGCTAGGGCTAGTAAACCGCTCCGTGCCGCAGAACCAGACCGGAGACGCGGCCCACAAGGAGGCTCTTAGTCTGGCACGAGAGATCCTGCCTCAGGTTAGTCTTAGTCTGCAGGACATTTACATCCACATCTACTGCTTCTCAGACACCTGTGTTCATACATACATTTTACCTAAACACAGTTCGGAAAATAAACAACGGTTTATGAAACAAATTGCTCTTTCTTCAAATAAAGTAATTCATAATTCAGATTTTCTTAGGGGAAAAAATCAGCTTCTGCTCTAAACTAAGCCCTTTCACATTACTACGAGTTTATAATTAAGAACAGAACCCAAACTTAAATTCAATTACTGTTTATTTTTAAATATACTAATCAAAAGAATTGTGTGCAAACATGTTAATTGTTTTTAAAAATGTATATATAAATATATATGTGTGTGTGTGTATATATATATATATATATATATATATATATATATATATATATATATATATATATACATACATACATACATCTGCTCTATGTGTGTATGTATATAAAATATATATATAAAAAATATATATATATATATATATATATATATATATATATATATATATATATATATATAATGTAAGTATATATATCATTTTTATTTTTTTGTGTAAAAAATGGGGCCTCATTATCTAACAAGTGTAGCTGATAGAAAACATTTTTGTTTACATTTATTGTTTGTATGTTTTCGTGGTTATGAAATTGTTCTCATACTAGTTCAACTGTACCCACAGGCATTTCTTTAATCTCATTTGCGTCATGTGACACTGTAGTGTCACAGCGAGCGTCTCCCGTCGTGACTGGAGTCGACAGGCTGGCCGTGAATATGTAGGGCCTGAGGACAGACCTGGCTCTAATGTGCCATCCCAGTCTTCCCTCAGGCCCACTAGTGTCCAGAGCACGCTATTAACACCGTCAACAGCGTAATGGTACAAAAGATCAGGTCGGCCGCATGACCTTGTTATTCATCGATAAGCTGAAAATGTGGGTCATGTCGCCGTCATTATATGGCTTGGCATGCGGGTTTGTGGAACCAGAATCTTCTGTACTGTACTAAACTGTCTCGTGACAGTGAGAGCATCCTGCTTTTCTGGTTTTGCCTGTGTTTGGCAAGTCATTATATTAGATTAAAATGAAGATGGCCTATTTAAGTCAGCGTGGGAACGTGATTCAGACACGTCATGCCACAATAACTTTTGAAGGCACTTCTGCCTTCCTGACATATCTGTGTCATGCTTAGGCGACTGTTTTTAGAGAGCGTAATTTACAGTTGCAGTAAAAGATATTTAACACAGACCTGAGGTACAGGCAAACTTACAGTACCGTTTCAGAAATGAATTCTTTTATTCAAAAATGTCACTTTTTAATTGATCGACAGTTTGACTTTGATACAAGTCATTTCCATTTTGAACAAAAGCTGTTGTTTAAAAATTTCTATTTATCAAAAAAGTAAAATCGAAAAAAATAAATAGAATACAGTATTGTTACTTTTCATTGCTCAAAATTTGAAGGACCGGTATTGGTGATAATTGTGATATTTTAAATTTTAAGCTGCACGTATCTACAAACGTTTGACAAAATGTCTGCGGTATTTTAACAAAAATCTTTTATTTACAGTCACAAGGGTTACTCCTTTCAGAAATGAGTAGGAAGGTAGAGGCCCTCGCTTTGAATGCCTTCTAAGGTTTCAGGATATCAGTATTTTCCCACACAGCTCTGGTGTGATCTTGGTCCACTCTTCTTTCACTCTCTTCCATAGTTTGGTGACTATAGTGGGCTTATTTGACGTAACTTTGTCGCCAAGGATTTTCCAGACTGTCAGGGAAGTTTAGATCAAAACTCTGGGCTGGCCGTTTGATTATTTCAGTGTTCTTAACTTTGAGGAACTGCTTTACGTGCACTTCACTACCTGCATGAGGGAACGTAGTCACCTTAGAGCAGCCCAGCGTCTTACAGTCTCCGTGAGAACTGGAGGAACGCTGCCAGTTAAATAGAGTTTGTATTAAAAAAGTGTTCTCTAGTTTTGACCAGAGTTCTTTTATAATCAAGTCATTTTCGTTTTGTAATACTGTGCTTCAGAGTAAAATCAATTCATGAAATATGCTTAATACTGCCCTTATACTCCGGTTAGGATATCTTCAAACAGGACTAAGCATGACCTTGAACGTTAGGAAATTGTGGGTTTTCTCATTTTGATCAGGATATGTTTTTCCTCCTCCCCAGGCCCCGATCGCTGTGCGAATGGCTAAAGTAGCCATGAATCGAGGTGCCGAGGTGGACATCTCTTCAGGAATGGCTATCGAGGGAATGTGTTACGCCAGGGTGAGTTATACAGAAACCACATGAACCAAATCGCTTTTGTTGCAGTATTTTGCGTGCTTGGTTTGACTGAATGTCTCATGGTTACTCAGCTCATTCCTACGAGGGACAGACAAGAGGGCATGGCTGCGTTCATAGAAAAGAGGCCTCCAAGGTACACTGGGGAGTGAATGTCTGAAGGTTTAAAACCTGCACAACATGTTTCAAAACCACGTGTTCTACATTACAAACCGTACTCGCGTTGGGTTTCAATGTTCCGTAATGCCTAAAAATAACCACCACCAATCATTTAAAAAGGTCTTTGTTCTACTTTTTTATGAAAAAAAGTTTCTGTTTTCTCTTAATTATTAAAAAACAGATCATTGGATACCTTTAAAACATCATAAATGAAATAAAAAAATCAATATAAATTGTATTTTTTATGTTTTTGAATACTTGCAAAACCCCCCAAACAAACCTGACGTATTAGTAAAGAGTAACTGCAGACTGAAGCAGCAAGGGTTTCACATTCTTTATTCCCCAGACATGATTTGCATAAATGTGAGTCTGATCAGCAGTATGACAGTAGCTGACTCAATCCACACAGAAGAGATCTGTAGTACGCCACAAACCACAGTCTGTCCTCGTGGAGGGCCACGCACACGATGAGAGTCTCCACGCTCGGCCTGTAAAGTTCGGGGGAACTCATTTGGTCCATTTAGAGTGGCAGGTTAAATTTAACATCAAGTATTTGCTAATGTCAAAACTGAGTCCAAAAACGTAATATCTGGCGAAAAGCCGTCAGTAAACCTGGCCGAAGTTGCCAGACGAAATAAAAAATTACGGTAGAAATGATAACAAATACCATTTCATGCAACGTGCAAGAACAGCTGCATGACAACAATACGATTTTCTGGAACAAAGCACATTTGCTGGAGCATCTCATCATAATACATGGCCCAGATACGAACAGAAAACCAAATCCATGCTGCGAAAAGAAGCATTTATATACAAAACAGGCTTCTTTAGTTCACCGGAACAAAATGGAATATACTTTTTTAAATTGCAGTTTCGAACAAGACGAAGTCGAACCTGCTTTTTAACAGCTTCATTGGTGTTAAATTAAATCAAACTTCTTTCAATGCAAGTGTGTTTAGCGAGAAGGCAAATCCAATGACTTTTGGCAAATCACCAGCACGCCCCAGTTGCCACGATGAGACCAAAGTTCTCACTTTTTTTTTTTCTTTTTTCACATGGTGCCGTTTATCCGTGTCTGTTTTTGTTTCTGCCTGCCAGATTTCTCAACGTGGCTTACGCGGCAAATCGTGTTCCTGCTTTTGAGCAAAGGCAAAGGCTTTATTTTTAATTCATCTCCGCCCGTTTCGTTGCTGTGGGTTCTCGAGGAATCTTTTATCCGAGCGATCAGTCCAGTACCATTTTTTTGAAACTCAAATCTGGATCGTAATACTCTGCGTGCAACACGACATCAAAAACACTGTCATCTGCCAACGTTTTGATATACAGTCTATAAAAATATATTTCACCCCTAAAGCTCTCATGCTGTTCAATGCACTTCGATACGCTTTTCTTCCTCTCTCGTACACTCAGTTTAACTCAGGTTACCAAACGGTTGTATTCCCATGTAACACAACTCTTATCTGTTGTGAACGTTTTTTGTATTATTGCATTTTATGCCCAAGAGGACAGAAATCTGTCATACAAATGAAATTTCCTATGGAGTTGCATCCAAATCTGAATATGCATACGTAGCGATCTGATGCACATGCTCTTAATACACACATGCACACACACACACACACACACATATATAAACTCTCACGTACGTCCCGCTTTTTATCATAAACGCACTCTCTTAGCCGCTGCGCGTGTAAATAAACAGTTCCTCGTTACGGAGACTTAATTGTTACGTCAAATAAATAGCAGATTCCGTCGTGTGCAAACATATGCAAAGTAACTCATCCACGGGTCCTCCTTACAGGAAGAGCAGCAGAGCGTCGTTGTCATCACGGTGGGCACGAGTGAACACAAACACGCACAAAAAGCTTCCAGTTTTTCGCGACATCCGATCCAGAGACCGCTAATTGCGTCATGGAACGTTTTTCTCTGGAAGACAAAAAGAAACGCGCAAATGGAAACTTGTGTTAGATCAGAAAGTGAAGTTTTGAAATGCCACTCGAAGGTTAAAATCCTTTAAAAGGGATAGTTCACCAAAATTACACCAAATTTAAATTACTCATGTCGTTCCAAACCTGTAAGTCCATTATTCATCTTCAGAACTCAAAGTAAGATATTTTTGAGGAAATCAGAGAGCTTTCTGACCCTGCAGGGATAGCACCACGATAAACGCACAGAAATGTAGGAAAGACGTGGTTAAATACGTTTAGCGCACATGCTATCTACTAAATGTAAACTACACTTATTATGTTGATTATGTTCTGAGGTCCAAAATGGAGGAAGATGGTAGCTCAGGGAGAAGAAATGCTGAATAAATTACATTATCATTACTTCTTGGACACTTCTCGTAGCTTCGTAAAATTACGTTGAACCACTGATGTCACATGGCCCATGTCTCGCTACAGTTCTGTGTGTTGATCGTGGTAACGTTCTTGCCAGTCTGGTCTCACGGCAATTCGGACCGATTTTACAGAATTACACGATTTTTGATAAATCGGAAGTATTTTCGGAAGTTGCCAATTTATACCTACACCTAGCCCCATTCCTAAACAGACCGGTCATGGAGTTCTGGACAATTCATACAAAAGAATAAGCCAATTTGTAAAATATGTAAAAATTGGTAGAGAGACTGTGTTGTCCGTGCTGTCTATGGAGGGTTTGAGAGCTCTCAGATTCCATCAAAAATATCTTCAAGTGCTCTGATTATGGATTTTTGAAAATGGCCTTTAGTCGTGAGCGCGCAGCTCTAAAGTGAATGAAAACATCCTGAAAAGTTTTAAATCTGAAAATGCACTTTATATAAAAAGTTAGTATCTCTCAAAAGAAAGAGTCGACTCTGAATCATTGAAATTTAGTCTTTTTTTTTTTTTTTTTTAGTAAGAGTCCCAAGCCATTTCATATTGACATCAACATGTTACAAAAGCATAGTGCCCGCCCACTTGTTGATCTTTTCTCCTCCGTACCACTTTTGGTGCAGTAAAATGAGTGGTTTCCCCGGTAACGCTGTACACAAAGCAGCATTGCCTCACAAACACTGCTTTATTCCGGTATTACAGGTAAAATTTAAAATTTAAATGAGACCAATCACAGCAGATAGGTGTCACGAAAAAGAGGGGTTTGAAAAAGTAATCTTTGAACAAAACGTTTAGGAGTCGTTGAGCAAACAAGGTAAACATAAAAGTATATTTTTAGACAGTGAATGTTGCAATGACCTGGCATGCATGTCCAACTGTTATTGGCGACTCAAACCAAATAGTGGCACTTCAAATAGTCTTCTGAAGATGAGTAATTAAATGACAGAATTTTTCATTTTTGGGTGAAGTATCCCTTTAAAATTTTGACTTTCCTTCTGCTGTAGACACGTACCTCTATGCGTGTGTATTTTGGGCGGCCCTGTGTACCCTGTACGTGCTCTGTGGCGATGTAAACTGTCTAGGATGCTTTCGGCCAATCGCCGCACGTCGCTGTGGGTTTTGGGATGTGACCTCACAGCCTCTAGCTGCTGCAGCCCTCCCTCCTCCAGTAACATGCTGCAGTACCGCCCCGCTGCATTCATGTAGGCAGTACAGGAAATAAAATGAACAACACAGAAAGCCTCTGGGCTCAGAAGTGTTGGGTTCATAGCGCTGATCTCACCATTTTTGCTGCAGACGTGCTGCATGGCCCACGCGGCCCACAGCTGGACTCCTGGGGTCTGGAAGCACTCCAGTAAAGGGAAGAAAGGGTTGAACGACCTGGAAAAGACACAGATGTACAATAAACACTTTATTTCTTTATAATACTATAAATCACTTTCTTTCTAGTGCATGAATGACAAAGTCTGCTCAAACCCAATAGGTCTCTCGATGTGACTGAAAACCATGTCAGTTGTTACTGTTAACTAAAACTATTAATGGTTTTTTATGTAAATAAAGCTGAAACAAAACAATGGTGCATATTAAATAAAAAAATAAAAAAAAAAAAATATATATATATATATATATATATATATATATATATATATATATATATATATATATATATATATATATATATATATATATATATATATATATATTTATTTTACATTTTAGATTAAGAAATAAAAACCTGAACATTATAAATTGTTAATAATAATTCAAATACATAATTTAAATATTAACAGCAGTGTTGTTAACTTTATTCCTGCGCCATTCATTAAAACAACAAAAAAAAAGTAATGTTTATTTTGTAATATATTTTTCTATACATATGTTTACCATTAATTTCAAGTCCAAGTTTGAGGGTTTAAGAGTCTTTAGTAATGTAATGGCATTTTAACAATAATAATTACTTTTCAGTGAAGCCCGTTGCTCATGTTGTTGTCATTTCTCACCTGTATGCTACCATCTCACATTCCGGCGTTGGCCACTTCAGAATGGCCGAATGCTGCAACAGATAAATAAAGACGAAGAGATTTTTCTCCGTCCTCAGGTGCAATAATACCCAAACAATTTCTACTCGTCTTTACTCGCGCAGACACGTACCAGTTGCTCCAGCAGCGTGGCCCTAAGTGACAGGTCGAGGGTCCACACCTTCTCGCCCCGTGAGGTGAGGTGGGCCAAGATGCCTGCGGCAAAATAACTGACCTCCACCTCTGGGCTGTGCAGCAGAGAGCGGATGTGATCCAAAAAACTCTGAACCATCAGCTCGCCGTGCAACTCTCCCACCTCAGCGATGTTGTTCTGAACGCAAGGAAACAATCACAGCTAGGCAAGATAGAGAGAGGACAACAGCATCGGCGCAGGGGACCACATCTCCAAAAATACCACTGAATGCGAAATGAAATAGTCTCATTATACTTTCTAACTAAGGGAAACTATTAGCATAATCTCTCAGCAGTGCTTCCTTTGACACGAGAAGGCGTTTTATCAGTGCTGCCCACAGCTTCAGAATCGCTCGCCTCAATTCGGTTTCACCAGAGCACAACACTGCAATATGTATCTCTCTCTCCGCTGCATAACCAGCACAAGATTATTGCTTGTATTCGATACGTTACATATTCTTCTTCTAAAAAAATAAAAAAATGTATGCATGCGCACGCAAAAGTGGTTTGGGCTTTTAAAGAAAAATGCGCAACAAGGCTATATATATGATTAAATCTAAATCTAATATAACAGTAATATTTTGAAATGCTAGCCTATAACTATTTAAAATAACTGCTTGATATTTGAATGTATATTAGTATGGAATGTGTTTCTGATGCAAAGGGATATCAGGAAATCAGTAGTGCTGCCTATTTGTTTTTTATTATATAAAAAAAATATAGATTTTTAAAGTTCTAAGTACAAAGTTCTCAGAATAGCGTCTTTAGGAAAACACCTTTGTCACTTTTGATCAATTTCTGCATCCTTGCTGAATAACCAATTATTTAACCAATTATTATTTAGACACCAGGCATTTTTGATATTTTTACTAGTGGGTGCAGGATGTCAGGACAGCAAAATAAAAGTAAACTGTGACATTATACCCAACGATTCTCATGCAGTGGACTACCAGTAAAACTGATACAAATATGGGACCGCAATAATTTTGACCTGACCATGTTTTGCTTGTTAGTTTTTTTTTTCTTTAATTGCTAATGCAACCTTTTTACTCCACAGACTGAACAAGATTTGGCATTACTTGGTAATTGGTTGACCTCAATTGGTATCATCTTAATTGGTGTACTTAACAGCTGACAGCTATTTAACCTAATCAAGTGTGTATTTGTGCTAAATTAAACCTAATAAGAATAACTTATTTTAACATTTGAATCAGTTTTTGAATCCCACGTTTCTTACCAGTAAACCCAGGACCTTCTGTTGAATGGATGACTCTGATGGAAAGGACTGGAAAAAAAAAAAAGAGAGACATTGAGATGAGAAAGGCAGGTTTTTAACAAACTACTGTCGAGCTCTTCTGAAAATACCATCAAAAGGTTTGAAGTGTTTACCTCGAGTACTTTGATGAAGAGCTCTAGTCCCTGGTTCTCTATGAAGTGTCTGCAGGTGGTAGGAGATTCATCCGTGAGGTTCCACAGAGCGCTGAGAGTGAACTTCAACGTGGCGTCTACGATCCCCTGACACGTTTTCTGACGCACGATGTGCAGGAGTTGCTATAGTGGGAAGAGTGCGAGAAAGATAAGTATCCACTGTTCGTCCCGTTCACGCGTTACAAATTTGAGAACAAAAAAAAAACTAAACTACTTACCTTTACGATAAAAAGCTCAGCCCCTAGTTGTGCGGTTTGTTCAGTGGACAACTGTTAAAAGAAACACAAAGAGCCAAGTTAAACATGGAAAAAAGAAAATACTGTGGAAGTCAATGGCTACCGTTAACCGTTTGGTTACGAAAATTCAAAAATATCTTGTTTAATGGGTTAGCTAACGACAAAATGAAGTTTCTGTCATTTAATTACACACCCTCACGTCGTTCTGAAACCGTAAGACCTACGTTCATCTGAATTTTTTTTTTTTTTGCACAAAGAAAAAAATAAAATAACACTCAACCAATTGACTCGACCGTGAATTGCTTCTTCATTTTGGAGAGTACTTAAGAATGTATTTGACAATGACCATAAGCGAAAGTGTGCATTGGGATGCTCTTTAAAATGGCGGGAGATGTAACTCGGGGGAGGGGAAAGATTGGTTAAGTTAATTGTTATTTTTGTTTTCTTAGTGCAAAAAGTATTTTAGTAGCGTCACAAAACTGAAGTTGAGCTACTGACGTCACGTGGACTGTTTTCACAATGAAATATCTTTAATTTGTGTTCAGAAGATGAACGAAGGTCTTGCGTGTTTGGAGTGACATGAGAGTAACACGAGTTTCAGTTTGGGGGTGAACCAACGAGAAAGGAACTTTTACACACTCGGGTTGTTCCAGACATGCATGATTTAATTTCTTCTAGTTTTGGAAAACTTGAGGGTGGGTAAATCATGACAGAATGCATCATTTCATTGAACAGAGGCCTGCTGTAACGCCACGGTCGTGTTGCATTGCGCACGTAAAGGTCTCTGAGGTGTACATATGAATAATCAGCTCACGCTCTCATTCAAATCTGACAGTAAATCACTTCTGGTACTTTACCAGAAAGAGAAGTTCTAACAATATGAGTAAAGTACTGGTAATTTCCCGGGATTGCTGTGTGAAGGGATATTAATATCCACCTGATCAAATAAAACAAAGTGTTGAGTGCAGATAGGCCCCTATACCATGTTTTTCTTTTGAACATACTGTGATAATTAGCTTTTTGTGGGCAGGTTCATTGCAATTCATTTTCATTTATATTATCATATGAATAAGCGGATACTCAATAACCAATTCGCGACTGCCACTAGGTGGGCATTTTGCAATAAACAATCATCAAGACCTTCATGTAGCATTCAATGACCAAAAAAACCTTATGAGGACATCCCTAATTGATATACACATGTAGATTATATGCTGATAGATTCAAGGTGCCTCCTAACTTGTGTACTTGATCACTATTCTTAGAGGTTTTGTAGTATACATAGTACAAGTAGTGCACTTGAAATACCCGGATGATGCAAAAAAATAAAATAAAAAATGTATAATGTTGGACACACTCAACCGCCACAGCTTTAAATTATGTCGCAAAGGGGAGGGGCTCTCAGACTACCATTATTAATGATTAAATACCCTTATGAAATGTATACACTACACAGCTGAGTATAAGTGCATTGTGCCATTTTCTAAATAAGCCTTTTTGGCTTATGGTTTTTCAATTAATGTGAAGGGAGCTTTATGTTATGAACATTTAAAGTAACTTTTAATTAAAGATGGAAATAAGAAGTTTAACCCATGAGCGCCACAGACAGATCTGTCTGGTTCAGCTGCGTCACGCCGCATTTCACGGTGCGTCACTCAAGAATGTTCTCAATCTTCTGTGGGAGCCTCCCAGCTTACGTTTCCTCTCTGCGTTAAACCCGTTCTCACCTTGGCAGCGAGGATGGAGATGATGGCTACGGCCATCCTCTGCATGTTCTGATCCTCGTGGTTGCACAGCCACTGCATGACCAGCTTGGCAGCTTCGAACCTGAACAAACAAACGTTACTTGATTCGCATGAAGCGGTGCGACGTCCTTTAAATCAATCTTAACGCAGATACTGTCTGTGAGACCAGACCTTTATACGGAGTAACAAATGTGCTACAAACAACACAAGTAGCACCCCATGGAGAGCCACTGATAGTGTAAGCTCTGATGGCCTGGTAACACCTACGATATATTGACCCCAAGGCTAATTAAAATACAGTTGGCTACAGATGATTGCATCTGACTAAAAGATACACAGATCTTTCGCATCTAAAATGTCAGGCTTTAATTATTTTAGAAATATAGTAAACATCCCTGTGATACAAAGCTGATCTCATGACTAAGCAGAAAACGGTAAAATTGTTTCACAATATTACCGTTTTTACTGAATTATTTCTATTTGTTACTGTTTGCATAAAATAAATTCAGCTTTGAGCCAAAAAAAACTTAACCTCTAACATTTGAAGAGTAGTTTTAAAGAGCAACCGATAATTACTAGTCATGCAAAAGATGAAAATTGATTTTCCTTTTCTTTAAAATGACTTTAAAAGGGATGGTTCACCCAAAAATTCAAACGTGATGTTTATCAGCTTACCCCCAGGGCATCGGAGACGTTTCTTAAGTAGAAATGAAATGATTTTTAACTCAGACCGTAGCCGTAATGGAAAACAAATTAAACACTGCTGCTCGTGATGATACATTGATGTCCTGAGGTTTTGCAAGAAACCGAACCGTATTTATAGAAATTTTGTACCTCTGATACACTACAACGTCTGATTGTCCCGTTATACTGAAGAAATAAAGTAAGCTACATCTTGGATGCCCTGGGGCTCAGCAGGTAAACATCAAATGAAGTGTGTTACCTGTTGAAGGGAACCTCCTGCAAGATTCGGTCACTGCATAGAGACAGCAGGCAGTTCTTCTGCAGCTGGAAACACACACACACAAAAAAAAAAAAAACCAGAACAACTTTTAAAGGGGAAATCATAATTGGCAACAGTAAAATATTTTCCTCATTCTTAAAATGCATCATCTTGAGGAACTGAATGATCGTATGTAGCTGTTCTTCCCGAGAGCATTCAACATATTTCAAAGGCTTATTGTGTTGAGACAAGTGAAAGCGACCCGATTACCTAAAATCTTTTACACAGTCTAAATTGAGCCAAACAATATTTGTATTAAAATTCATAGTAGTGAATGATTTTGTTTGCGGTGTAAAAGCAGCACAGTAAATACTGCAGTGATTTTAATGTACTTCCAGTTTATTCTTGGTCATCAGTCAATCTATCAGTTTTTCCTAAATTATGTGTATCTTTAGTCACGTGTGTTTACATTGTGACTGTGCCTCAGATCTCGGTCAACTGAAACGGTTTACAGTCTTCAATAAATTCTTCTCCCCACAAGAACTTGGGTCAATCTTTCCTATTTTAAGTGTTAGAAAATCCAGTCCATTGGCGAGCCACAAACTACTGCCCAGCCAAATACAGTAAAATTCAACTGCAGTAAAAGCAGTGTTGTTTTAGTATTAATTCTATAATATTATAATACAATGTTTTGAATTGGTGTTCACTTGTATATTTTCAGGTTCTTTTAATTTCAATTGAAGTCTTTGTTTTGTAGCTTTATTTACATTTCAGTTTTAGTGATTTCAGCATTCAACTTAAACTTAATTTAACCTTATTTCAAATTTTTTTTATTTTTTATTATGTACCTAACTTATCTGTGTGTGTGTTTGTTCTAACACAAACACACACACACTTTAATTCATTATTTCATTTCACGATAGCACTGGTTTGAAATAAGGTTGATTTATTCCTTGTGCAAACTGTCCATTTTAATAAATGGATTCAGTACTACAACAATTTAAAAAAAAAACAGCCATATAAATCATATAAACTACAAAAAAACATATTTATTATTATTATCATCATCGCTGTCATCTTTATTAAGCAGTAATACTTTCATGCATGGTAAAATAAATTAGTAAATGTTATTCTTCCTTGTGTTCATTTAGTGAAACAAATTTTGCATATAGAGTGCATATAATGTCTTGCTAATGACTTGCCAAATTAAAGCAATAATAATAATATTCAATTTTTATTACACATGAAAAATACATGTAAAAAACACAGTGTAAAATATGCATTAACTTATTATCAGCTGTAATTTTATTTCAGCTGTGCTGACAGTTTTTTCTGATGTCAGTGTTTCAAGTCAACTGGACTACTTTTTTTTTTTTTTTTTTAAATGTGTACGGGCTGAAGCATTTTACCGGGAATTCCCCTCAGAAACGCGCTCGGACTAGTTTTGAGAATCAATTGGGCGGGTTTTGCTGTGAAATGCTGCCAACCCTGGCTGCTGTTTGACTCTTGTTTTTACGTACCTGCTGGTGGTTGGGAAGGTCTTCATGGCTTCGAAGCAGCTGCTGGTGACGTTCCCCAGAAGTCGTCACGGGATTCCAAAGGCCAGATCCTGTTTGGTGAGGTTAAACACACAGGCGCTGGCTGCCAGCTGCACATTCAGTGTGGCCGGATGGTTCTTCATCCCCAACGCTACCAACTGCAGATCGAGAGAGCAGAGACGTGAGCGGCGACATGAAGAGACGCAGTGACCTCTGTATGAGTATGCGTGCACCTTCAGGATGTCGGGTCTCGCTTTCGATGGCATGAGTGAGGCTGAAAAGATGGAAGAGAGCTTCTCTCACAAACCCTTCTCTCTCGCTGTACCTTCTCAACGCCTCACATATCTGAGTCTCATTGGCCTCTCCAGTCACCTGCAAAAAGAGAAGAAAAAAATCTTACAATCACCTACTACATCTAAAAATAGGATGCTTTTTTTTTTTTTTTTTCCAAAAGATCTTGCTGTTGTGTCTGAGCTCCTACCTTTAAGCTGCCCTCTCGGACAGGAAGTCAGAGAATCCGCGTCGGTGGCCAGCAGACCAACGAAGGTCATGCCCGGTCTGGCCTCCACGAAAGCCCTGACCGCTGCATCGGTCACCTGCTTCCGGCCAGATACGTCCAGAGACACCAGCTGGGGGAGGATGCCGGAGGTCTCCAGCAGCTGCCGCGCCACGTCAGACGTGAACTGCTTATCGTCTGAGATATCAAGGTGCTGTAAACCCTCCAGCTGGACAGACGCAAAAATTATATGCATACGGTTACATATCATCGTGCAAAACTTCTCATTTCTTAAGTCAAAAATCTATTGGATGCGATTTACTCTAAAATAGATTCAGCACCTATAAATGACTTGATATTTACAATTGCTTTATTAAAATTCATTGCTTCAACGCTTATTAATATGAATAAAATAATTTAAGAAATTATTTGATTGTTTATTCACTGAATATTAAGACAAATTAGTATTGTAATTTTACAGTTATACTAAAATATATAATATAATATAAATATAATATGCTAATATAATTAATATGCTAATCTATAAACCACAAAATATTAAAACTACATTTTGAAATAAATGTAAAGATTTCTAGTAAAGTAAAGAATTACATTTTTCTAGTTTTTCCTAAATGCCTTTTATTTTTATTTTTATTATTATGGAAAATATTAATATTTTGCAGTTGTATATTTTCAGGTTTCATTTTAAATTAAAATTTCATTATATTAAAATTCATTATTTGTTGAATTTTTTTTTTTATATAAGTGTATGAAAATGTGTAAAAATACAAGAAAAAACGAATAATTGCAATTTTCATTTGACTTGCCTAACATTTTTAGAGACATGAAGTTATATATGCCTTCATTAAAACACATGGGGCGCTGACCTGACTGAGCACAGCCAGCAGCTGAGCGGTGGTCATCTCCAGCCTCTTGAGCTGGTGCATGGTGAGATAGCGCAGCCTGCTCCTCAAGCCCAGCAGCGGGGTCAGGTTCGTCACGGACGTGTTGGAGATATCCAGACTCTCCAAACGGGGCAGCGCGCACACGTCCAGCAGGCCCGAGTCGTAGAAGTCCACGCTGGACACGCTGAGCGCGCGCAGACCCTGCATGGCACTGAAGCAGCGACGGCCGGGCTCCTCCAGAGAAGACATGGTCAGGCCGTTCAGGACCAGCCGCTGCAGGCTCTCCTGCAGAGACTTGTTGGATGACAAACCTCGGCGGATGTCGGCGATGGTGGTGGTCGGGCGTTGACCAGCGCGAGGCGTCCAGCTCCACGAGGCGGTGGTGCGGGCAGAGGGCCCGTGGAAGGCCTCGGCGGAGATCCTCGCGCGGTGCGGATGCAGGCGTGACGCAACCGGAACTGCTGGCAGCTTCGGAAGATTCCCACCGTGCTGTCATTCAACAGGCCTGTGAGGAAAAACGGTTACATTTTCAGGATAGATTCATCTGAGCCCACGTACAGCTTGGTTTCATTTCCAGCTCTGTTCTGTTCCATTCAATAGCCATAAATAGCCCAAAAATAGAACGATATTAAAAGAAATATAACTTTAACGTCATTAAAGGAATTAAAAAACAAGTTTCACACTGTTAACGATACCACTTCTAGCTGTTAAGTTTAGGTTTTGGGTAGAATTAGGGATGTAGAATAAGGTCACTACTTAATTAGTACTAATAATTGACTAACGTTCTAGTAATAAATCGCAAAATAGTGTTCCAAAAAACACGCATATCATCTTTTGTGTTCCACAGGAGAAGGTCATACAAGTTTGGATCGGCACGAAGGAGAGCGTTTAGTCTTTTTATTTTTAGCTCCATCCCTTTTAAATACTAGGCAGAACACACAATCATCGTTCCGTGCGCAGGAATGTCATCCTAGATTTGTGCAGCCTTCCTCGAAACGCAGGACGCCACGTACTCACCCTCAGTGGCCATCTTGCAGAGCAGTTGGTCGGCCAGCTCCTGCGGGAAGACCAGCGGCTCGCGGAAGGAGAGGGAGCCGTCATCACGCATCTCACAGAAGAGCTCCAGCCTGGAGCTCACCAGAGTCATGCACAGATCGGTCAGAGACGGCGGGGAAGCCTCGTCCTACAACAACAACAACTTTTCTTTCATGACAGGAAATTAATCCTTTGATGTATTATATGCTGAGGACAAAACTCTTCTCTAGATCAATTAGACCAGGCGTTTTTTTTTTTTTTTTTTTTTTTTTTGAATGAGTATGTGAAGAAGATTACTGAAAAACTGTAAAATTTAAAAATAAACACATTCTTTAATTCAGTTAAATACAGTGTGTAATTACTCTCATTTTGCAAATGTAGTTTGTGTCTAATAATAAGATAAAATATAGTGGTTATATTTGAGACAGCAAGAGAAATGTCTTTATACGTTGCACATTACTTATTAATAATGTATATTTCACATTTTAAAGTATATTTTATACCCAGAAAATGACTTGAATTGCCACAATAAACACATGCCATGTGCAGGAAATAACATTAATGATTAATAATAATAATAATAATAATAATATTTGAATAATTAAAATATTTAAATAAATAATTTTCATTAAAAAAATTATTATATATTTTTATATTTTTTATATATATATATATATATATATATATATATATATATATATATACGTAACAGTACAATATTACAGCGAGCTGAAAAAGGTTCAGATTTGTATTAAACGCATTATACAGTAAAGCACATATCGGCAGCTACATGGTTTCACTTCTTTATATTAGTCCCTCACAAGATTATCATGTTTTGCAAGCCGTGGGGTCGAAAGTGCAGTGAAAACTCTTAATTTAATCTACAAACTGAGCGCTGGAGAAGGTGCTGGTTTTTGTTGAAAGAACAAAATGGTGTTTCACAGCTTTAAAGGGTCAGGTTAACTACAACCTTGTGATCAGGACACTTATAAAGACCCGCACATCTTACGATCCGTGCCCACCGGCATGTTACTACAAACCTCCGAGCCGAACAAACAGCTTCATTTACAGCAAGGTTACCGTCTGAGGGATGATGTATGAATCACACATTACTACACACATTAGCGTGACTTACCATGGTCTCGAAGAGATGGATCATAACGGCCTCACAGCGAAAGAGACGCTTGTATGCCGCGGATAATGGCAGGTGGGTTGAGGTGTAGATCAAATAGGTACAATCCGATTGAAACGCTCTTAGCTCCTTAGCTCGTCAGCCGTCAAACATCTGTCTTCAAGCATCGGCAGATCCTACTTGACGGTGTTTAAAGGAACACGGGCCGCTATAAATCCACTGTAACCTCTGTTCCTCGTCCGCATTGTTGTTTAGAGGATTTCTTCTACCGGACAGTTCGTACGTGCTCCGATCACTACGAGCTGTCAGGCATTTTGACGGGTTTTTATAACGGGAGGAAACGGCAGCGACGTCTTGACAAGTAAACAAGGTCGTCACACGGGAAGCGGAACCGCATCAGAGGGGGCGGGGTCATGGGCGGGGCTTGCGAAGAAAAAAGTACGACGAGAACAGTTATTACTAATAATGCTGCTTTGTTTACTACGTTTTGGATGCATATTTGTAGGTAAATTGTCCATAAATGCTATTGTAAACTTTATACAATTGTAAAATATTAAGGCTCCGTGCGGAATCGCAAAAATAATAATAATTAAAAAGATTTATTTACATTCCTATGTATTTTCTATAACTCGGTCTCGCAAGATAGAATGCGTTAAGGTTTTATTTTATGCTATTCACATTGTAAATGTAGTATTATTTGGTTGAAATAATTGGGTTTAAGATAATTTGTGATCTTAGGATTTTGCAGAAGTAGATATTTCATTATAAAAGACATTTAATTTTTTTTCATAATTTAATTTAAATGTGTTATTTAGTATACATAGATGCTATTTTATGTTTTATGGAAATCTAAAATATGGTTGTAAACTACACCAAACTATACTAAAAAATTCAGTACTGTTTTATTTTGTTTAATTATATTTTTAACTCCTTTTTAAATGCATGCCAAACAATAAAAAAATCATTTTGTGTATGATGGACAGTTAAAGCGTACTTAATTGTAATAACGAAAAATAATATCAGAAGTATTTATACATATTCTGATCATTTATTTTCCCAGAGCAATATGTACGTAACCCGATCCCCAAAAAAAAGCATTAACATAAATGCATTCACCAAAAAAAAAAAAATTACAAGCGTACTTTTAATATTTTCGCAAGAGAGTAGAGTGGGCGGGGTCTACGGAAGCCCGTTGGTGACTGCGAACGAAACAGGAAGCGATCTCCGGCTTCTGCGCGCGTGTAGAGTGAAAGCACGTCGTTTTGTAACTGTTTGATAATTGTGAATATTTAAAAGGACGTGTTTAAATTCAGCTAAATCTATATGTTGTGTACGTGTTTATTATTCCTTGTCAAAACTAGTTTTAACTAATCGGTGACCAAGGTCAAGAGTTGTGGACTCGAGATCTTCGGCCGCTGTATGCAAGGCTACCTCATGGCCGGCTTGATTAACTTTGAGGACGAACAGGAGGTGAAGCAGTTTTTGGATAACTTAGGAGTGGAGTACAGTTATCAGTGTCACCGGGAGAAGGACCCTGAAGGTCGGTTGAGCGCTGTCCCTCTCTGGCGGGTGCTGAAGCGCCTCGGGATCCCGTTCATCAGTGTTTCCTGTGTTTCCTGTGTCTGTTCAGGCTGTCAGAGGTTGGCGGATTATCTGGAGGGCGTGAAGAAGAACTACGAGTCCGCCGCCCAGGTTCTCAAGAACAACTGCGAGGTCAATGGCCACGGAGAGAGCTGCTATAAGCTCGGCGCCTATCATGTCGCCGGCAAAGGTACCTTACAGTCAGTGAGTTTAGGGTCACGAGGATCTTAAAAGCACGCGGCCTGTTTCCAGTGTCAAGGCTGTATAGTTATGAACGGATAATTGTGTCATTGCTAATATAATTCATATTGAACTGCATGTGGATGGAATGGATTGATTGATTGAACTTAACATTTGTTTGATAAACCTAGGATTTAGTCCAAAATGTAGAAGTATAATAATTATTAGTTTGTGATTTTTAAAAGCAAATCTAAATGACTATTACTTAAATCTACAAATAAATGATTTTTATGTGTTGAGATCCTAGTTACAATTGAATATTAAAAAAAAAGTGTGTGTATATATATATATATATATATATATATATATATATATATATATGTGTGTGTGTGTGTGTGTGTGTGTGTGTGTGTATATGTGTGTAATAAAATAGATATAATTTAATATTATATATAATATATTATTGTATTTTTATGAAATGTAATACACAAAAACTAATTATTTTATACAAATTATTTTATAACAAAGAATAAAATAATAGATATTTTAATCAAAATAATTAAAATTCCAAAATTAAACTAAATATATATTATATCTGAATTTTAGAGTATTTATGTTCCATATATATATATATATATATATATATATATATATATAAATATTTGTAACTGTATTACATGTTGGAAATATATTGAAATTGTAAAGAGTTTTTTTTTTTTGTTATTGCAAAAACAGGTGACATAATAATAAAAACATGACTTTTGAAAATGATGAAATAAACCTGAGTTGTGTTTTTGCCGATAAACTCTTCATATTTTGTATTTCAACAACTGACTGCTTCCTCTGACATCAGGTGGTGTGGACGAAGTGTTTAAAGACCGCATACTCCTGTTTTATGAAGGCATGTAACAGCAAAGGGAAGAAGTCGATGGATGCCTGTCACAACATAGCTCTGCTTGCCCACGACGGCGAGCCTTGGAGGGGGTCGATGCGCGGGCGCGCTCGGCGGTACTACGAGAAGGCCTGCGAGGAGGCTTCGCCCCAGCTGTTTTAACCTGAGCGCCTTTTGATCCAGGGCTTTCCAGGGGTGGAAAAAAACATGCCGCTGGCTCTGAAGTACGCCCTGCGAGCCTGCGAGCTAGGACACGTGTGGGGCTGCGCCAATGCCAGTCGCATGTACAAACTGGGCGACGGGACACATAAGGATGATCGGAAAGCAGAGGAGCTGAAGAACAGGGCCAGTGAACTCCACGGACAGCAAAAAGAACGCCAGCTGAAATTTGGGGAGTGAGAGATCATTGCCAGTTCACGCCCCCCCAACTCACGGCTGATATAAATGCAGAATAAGTTATTTTAATAAACATGTTTTTCTGTGACGCTTTTTTTGTAATAACTGTGGTGATTCATGTGTGAGTGTGGCAGTGTTAATACAAGCTATTTACTGCGCTGTATCTATAAGCGTAGGCTTATTACAGTTTAATTAAATGACTCTGTTCTTTAGTGAATTAGAACAGAATCCTTGCAACTATAGATGTTATTTATCTTCCAGGCGCAGTGTGTAAAGTGACCACTAGGTGGCAGCACACTCAAGTTAAATTCAATCCACACATTTCTTGCTGCTTTACTGTGGTCAAAAGATTGCAATCCGAACATGTATTTAGTAATTAAAACAGACTTCATTCAGTCAGTTTACCTGTTTTTGCTAAATGCAAATTCAACATGGATAGATAGATAGATATATTTTTTCAAATTATAACGCCAGATGGTCTGACGCTGACCTCCATGACCCCAGAGTGAAGAGGTCAGTGGCCGCTGTTAGTGTTGGGAAACTAGTATTTTCAATTCAAATACCGTAACCGAAGGATTTTCATGACGCTTAGTTGTGTTAACTGTTTTTGAACCCACATTCTAGAGCCAGTCTAAACATAAAACCGTCACTGTTAAATGGATATTAAAATATCTTCTCAAAGGATAATAGTCCTTGTGAGTGGTGCTGAAATGAATCTGAAACCAGTAAGCGGTGCAATCTGATTCACAAACAAATGACTCTTTTCAGTGAATCACAATCACGGCAAGACTGGTGTAGAAGTGTAAAACGCCCCTTTAGTAAATTAAGTATAAGTATAGCTCTCAAACAGATGTGATCTTACGAACCCGTTCTTTTTAGTGAATCAACTATTTGTTTTCAGTAAACAGTACACACATTAAAACACAGAGGCAGTAAAATTAGACATGGAAGAAAAGCATACAAATATGCAACAATAACATACACAGATACAAACGTATTGCTATGGAAAGAAAAAAAAACAACACGTTGTAAACAATTCACATCTTAAGTGCATCAACACTTTTCGAGCAAATGACTCTTATGAACCCCCCCATTGAATCAAACTCGTGCAGTGCGAATCACCCGGTTCATGTATCTCAGCGAATCAGAAACATACTGACTTCAGTTTAGTGAAACAAACTTTTAGTGAAAGACTCACTTATTTAGTATTCTCGTCATGTCCGACCCAGCATGAATTTGACTGCTTCGTCACAAGAGATACAATATAGTATAAAAATGACATCTAAATTCCCCAAATATTTCTTCCTTAAAAAGCACTAGAAGAATAACTTATTGCATCGTTGAATTCCATATGATTACCAGAAGCGATGCACACGATGCTCAGGCATTCTTCACCTCCAATGACACTGCAGCAGCAGCAGCAGAAGACCGAAGCCACGCCCTTTTACAGGCTCTCCTCCAATAACACGGCGGCAGCATCAGATTGAGCCAGTAACCCCGCCCACCCGCCAGCTCTCTCTAATAACGTTGCAGCGCAATCGGAGCGAGCCCGTAGCCCCGCCCCCGTCGAATCAACGGACACACACACTCGCGCGCACTCGCCGCTCCTGCTGGAACGTTACAGGCGCTCGGCTGTCGTTGTTTTATATTGTTTATATCAGTTTGCTGGACCGTCGCGTGCGGCACGGGACTAACGGTCGCGGCGTCAGCCCGCGCGCGCAGGAGCACGGATCGCGAGGCGGTGAGTTTGACGCTGTTTAGTCGCTTGTGATGCGCAGTGTGCTGTTATGAGCGGGATGTTAGCTAACAGGCTACAGCAGCAGCACGCCTGTGATGAGATTAATAGCGACCGGCGACGTGCTCCGAACAGACTGAAGAGGCAACTGTGTGTGTGTGTGTGTGTGTGTGTGTGTGTGTGTCATGCGCTGGCTGCGTGCAGTTGGACGACTTTTGCGCGACCGTTGCTCGGTTGGGGTGATAACAAACTAGGGTTTTTTTTGCGGCTGGCTTGTACGTGTGCGTGCATTAATCTGCAGGATTAAGTTTATTCTCGCGGTCGATGCAAGTGGGTGAACGCAGGATAACGGCTGTTTGTCTGGAGGGGGTTTCACGTGCCCCCCACCCCAGTTTGAATCGGGGTGTGTCACACGCACACACACACACGCACGCGAAAACGGGTGCACTTCTAATTTCTATCGAATTTTTTTCTGTCAACATAAAATAATGGCCACATTCACCACCGTAGAAATGGCACTGGCCACTGGGGCCACCTCAAAAAAGATTCCGGCACCGTCTGAAAGAGTTCACCTACTAATGCATTAAGGTTTTACAGTAGACTAACCGTAGTGCACATTGTGTTTGGCTTGTAACCGTTATCACAGGCGGGTTTAATACAATGTACGTTTAAAAACAACCCTTCTTGTTGGTGTTTTTGCACATCTCAAAACAAGCCGATTTTTTAAATAGCTAATCAAAATCAGATCGGTTACTATCGAACATTTCGTGTGTATTTATACCCTGACCTCTATTGTTAACATCCTAGATTTGTTTCGTTTGGATATTAGTCTGGTACATTATGCGACTTTTTCTAAAACAAAACAAACGCTCAACTAATGCCCGGGGAATCCCGCCTGTTGGTATATTACTGTAATATATGTATATATACTTTAAGGGCTAAATCAGTCCCCCCTATTAAGCGTGCTCTCTTTGTTTTAGACGTAGTAATTAACACCCCAAAACCGACTTGTTTACAAACACGCGTGTTTCCGCCTGAAGAGCGCCAAAACCGCATTTATTGTTCGCCTTTCGTGATTAAGCTGACACAACTTGAAGGTTTTTGAAGCTTTGTTTCATTTGAAAAGTAACGAAGATTATTGTAATTATGAGAAATGGGAGGCACACTCCGAATAATGCTTTGTGAAGTTTTGTTAAGGCATCAACAGCCCCCCCCGCCCGTCAATCTGAATGGAGATTGAATTGAGTCATCCATATCGTCCACGCATTAGAAACGCGTTACAGAATAATCATTTATGATGCTTTGCCCAATATGCCAGTTTGCAAGCAGACAGCTCACCGCGTCCTGAGCCTCGGTCAGTGTTTTTATACTGACTGGTCAACAGCACTGAATCCATTCGCAGACTTTCTGCAGTTAAAATACTTTTATTATGTCTGCCTCGGCACTTATTGATCATGTATGGAAATGGGGCAGCCTTTCGGGATCCTTTTGTCTGGAGAGAACACTGTAATGTGATGAAATCGCCCTAAATCAGAGTCTTGATAAAACGGCCTGATACTGTTGATTAAAAGAGGAGATGATTGGCCACTGCGGCGATAACCGGACAGTCAAGTTTTGGAGGATTATGATATGATATGCTCACGGTGTGATGGTTCGTGACTAACTGTGACTCATAATCAAATGTGTCGGAACAGGTCGGTTCGTTATGCATTTTGAACCTTGAATTGTTCTCTCTGAATTACGCTGTTTATGGCTTTTTTATGGTACTTGATGCGTATTGTAAAATATATAATTGACCGATTTTTTTTTTCTCTGTTAAAACACTTATACTGTCAAATCAGCCTATTTCGGCCTATTATGTTTACATGAAAACAGCGTACTAAAAACGGGGGGGCCAGGCCAGGAAAGTTAGTTTTTGTACCCCCTAAAGTGCCATCGGTGTGTGCATGAAAGGTCCAAAAAAATATAAGAAGTTGTTTGGTTATAGTTGAAAACAGTAACATTTGCAAATCATAGTGCAGCTGTATGTTTCCATTAGCGATGCTAGGGATTTTATTTTATTTAAATTTTTTTCACAAACCGGTAAAAGTTTAGTGCAGAGCGGCATCATGGAAGGCAGCAGCATTTATTAGACATTTATTTATTTATTTATTTATTATTTATTACTCAACGAAGGGCATTTTCAACACAGAATTAAAAAAAAAAAGTAAACAACGGCGCGTTCATGAGAGATTTGAGTTTCGACTTCTTGGCTGACCTCTGACTCTACTAAGCTGCATTCGTTCTTAAAGCGAAGTCTTTTAACTTCTCGTTTTCGACTTTTAATGCGTTATCGCCATTCAGTATCGCTCTATCCTTGTTCGTCTGTTCTCTTTTGAGCTTACGTTACGAATGCGGATAATTACTGTTATCATTAACGCTCTTAGCGTGAGCCTGGCGACCTTTTGCCTTGTTGAGCACCAAGTCTGTTGTCACTACAAGAATGCACGCAAAGTAGGCATGATTTGACCATGTGTTTGCATGGAGTCGGCCAAGTATTTGCACACCTGTGTAGAGCATTTCTGGCCGAAAGGAGAAGTATCGATGTCTTTGAGTCGCTCTGTTAATCAGATCACAACTGTATGCGAAGGTTTCATTTTCTTTTGTTAAATTTAGCTTTTGGTTTTATGGGCCTCTGATGCGTATTAGCGGTGTTATTGTATTGTCTGTCGGGATTGTTTATAGTTGAAGCCAGCATCTGGCATTGCTTTAATCCCCATAAACACTTGCTTCGTCACTCTCTTGCTTTCTGTCTTTCTGAGCGCTTCCTGTACAAATAAGAAAGCTTTGTCCTTTTTAAACTGTACTGCAAGGCAGATCCTGGTGTTGCTTCTCCAGCGCAGCTGTTTCTTAGATGGCTGTACAGGCAGGACTCTCTCTCTTTTTGTTGCTCTCTGCCATCCTTTATGTCTTTACTGTGTTTTTAGGGCTATATTATCAATGTGAGAGAGTTTTGTAGGGATGCACAATATAGTACTTTGGTTATCAGCCATGGTTATTAATATTATTATTCATTTATATAAATATGTATTTATTATATTAATATAATTTTTAAAAATCTAAAACAACAACAATCATTATTATTTTGCATTATTTTGAATTAAAAATGTATATATTTCAGCTGTTTATTTATAAATTGCCTTGTCGGTTTTTCATACTTTTGGCATTCCCAAAAGTGACACATTTTATATTTTGTTTTATTTAAATGTTACTTTAAATATTTTATTAATTTTTCAGGAGTAACAACAAAAACGTTAGAGAGACACTGTTGCATAACAAACATACTCTCACAGGTGAGAGCAAATTAATTGGCCAGAAAAAAATAAAATCAAAAATGAAATGGCCAGTGGAAATTGTGGCTGGTTAAATAAAAACCACTTCCCCCGACCAGGCCAGCAGAAAAATCTTTATTGACATGCATCGGCCCAGTTTCCTACGACAATTAAATCTTTAAACCTAGTTAGAAAAATATGTTTTTGGCCAGATCTACTCCTGATTGAACTGTCTTCATCGACGTTTTTTGCGAGACCCATCTGGTCTTGCGCTCTCTTCTTTACAAAAGAAATGCGATTATTCACAGATCGCATTCGTGAAACGGGACCCCCCTGCTCCACGAGGGCCTACCTTTCCTCTTTGTGCGCGCGTGAAGATTGCAGATCTCGTTCCGCTTTGCTTTCCTGCTCAAATGACAGGGGTTTTCTGAAACACAAGCCTCTCAGGATGGGGTGCGCGCGCAACCGCTCGCTCGAACGAGGCCTCACGTTTACATGTTGCCCGTTGGTGATTCCACTGCGTGGATAAATCGCTCTTCTTTGCCTGTGTCTCGTGTTCGGGTGGCACGTAATGGTGCGTGCTGTAGGGAGAACCAGAAAGGATGCGTATATTTTAAGCTACGGGGTCATTTGAAGCCTTTTTCCTAACATCTGTTGCAGGCCGCGTGTTTGCGGGCACGTGCGCCCGTCTTTGTGGCTATTTGTGCTTCTGCGAGGTTAAGCAGGGAGACTCTTTAATTAGTCTAATGATCAGGGTTATGTATCGTTAGGCAGCTGTTTCATTAGCCTGTTATGTCCCAGATTCCCAGTAACTTAAGAATTGGCCGGTGTTTTCACGTTGCTGCAGTAATTACTAAGTTGTGCACGAATGGTTGGCGTTTCCATTTTCATCTGTCAGTAGAATTGGCTTTTACGCGCTGTGCATCACTGCAACTGTGTAATTTAGAGGACCGTTCAGAGACCTGTAGTTACAGCGAGGCTAACAGCGCAGATTATAGGAGTTTCTTCATGAGTGCTTTTTACAGCTGTTTCAAAGGAATCATGGGATATGTTTGCAGTAGCGCTTTTTATGGTATGTTGTAGTTACTCACACTCCACTTTTATGAAAATGTGTATAACAGAACGGACTAAGAGGGATGCTATACCGCCCCCCCCCCAAAAGATATATTTCCCGTTCCATGACATTGTAAAAAAAAAAATAATACTAGGGTTGGAAAATGTAAGCGTAAGATTTCTAAAAAAAAACTGCTTTTAATTGTTTAAAAAAGCATGAAAGGCAATTTAAATTATAGTGTTGATGTAAGTAGATTAACTAACTAAAAAATGTTTTTCTCTAAATAGAAACTTAATACAATGTGTTTTGTATCTCGTTCAGCCTAAAAATAGTAAGAAAGGATTTATTTTTGTTCATACTGTCCAGCCATATTTAGAATAAACAGGTTTTACAGTCTACATTTTATTTTAAAATGGACCTTTTTTCTCATATTTGAAGTTGCAATCTTTTGTAAAGGCTTTTGCTTTAAGTATTAATTATTAATTATGATAATTTTTTTTTAATCATAATGACCTCAAATGTTTAAGTGCTTATATAAATAATTAGCTTTATTTTAAGATGTACATCTCTGTTTAATTATGGAGCGAGTCATATGTTGATTCACTAACCATTGATTCACTTTGTCAAAGATTCGTCAGGGTCATTGAAAACCTGTACATCCTGAAAGATATCCTTTAACAAAAATGATTCATAAAGCCTTACTCCACCCCAAAATGAAAATTGTGATTAATCACTCACCTCCATGTCATTCCAAACTAAGGTTGAAATGATTCCTCTAAGAACTCGATTACTCGATTAAAAAAAAAAAAGCAAATTATTATTCTCTGCACATGGATACGTTTTCTAAGCTAATTTATACTTTGATTTGAATGAAAACAGAGCATCTTTGTGTCGTGGCTGACACAGAATGTTTTTTATACTTTTTTTTAATACTTTTTATATTATATTTTGACAATGTTTTTTATACTTATATTATACTTATATTTATTTTATACTTATACATTATTTGACAGCTCTTACAACAGAAATGTTAAAGAACCAACAGTAATATTCTGTGACGCAAACCATCGTTTTGCTCTTACAATATTTGCACAAAATGAAATGAAATGAAAATGAAAATATTATTTGTGTGTAGTTAAATGGATTACGAAAATGTATTTCTATTTTTCAGATTTTTTTTTAAAGATGTAAAAAAACACACAAAAGAATTCAAATCAAAAGTGAGCATCCCTGATTGAACTTAATAACATAATAATGTCATGTGACAAAATTGTGAAGTGTTTATTGCTGTATACGCCTTATTATCAATCATGAAATTTGTTGCATTGATGCTTGGCATGCATCAATATATTATTGGTCTGATCCGTTGCACAATATGCAGTATTCAGTGCTAATATAGCCATAGACTTGTTTTTTTTTGGTAACAGTCACGACCGCCTGTTGTATAACAGCTGATTTGTGTTTTTTTTTTTTTTTTTTTTTGTAACAACAGAAACTCTGAAACTTGCAGGCTTTCACTCTTGTTCTCGTCTGACGCGCTGCAAGTAGTTTCCAGGGTAACATGAGTGCCAGTCAATGCAGTTGGGCCACAGAGGAAGTGAGAGGTGATGAGGACTGTCAGAAATGTCTTGTCTGTCTGCCACACTAGTTACCAGAGGCCCGTACGACCTCTCAAAACACCTTCACGCTGATCTCAGAGCTCCTTTGCTTCGTGATTGTCATTGAATTTTAACCAGCTGTCTGTCGACTGTTGCATCTTTAAGCCCCGTCACTAAGTTTGACAGAACAAAACGCGTGAAAGTATGAAACGTTCGCGCACCATTTACCTTCTCCTACCGATGTTTTTATATTTGAGTCCAAACAAATGTTAGCATGCTAATGAGCGTATACTGTGTGATGGATATTGTGCGTGCGTTTCTGTTGATGCTTTGTTTAAAATGTTAGCATGTTGCTAAACGAACGATACTGTTGTGAGCGTATAACGCGTAGCACAAAGACTTATTTTACACTGAAAGTTTTGAGACTACGTTTTTCTGTATGTTGTTACGCTAACGGCACTCTGAGCATAAAATAAAAAAAAACCATAAATGTAGTATAAAATGATTATGAAATTTGCCACAAAGCTGTATGAGCAAAAGAACAATTCGTTCTTTACTTCTACATGAAGAAAACGCATGTTAAACGCATCTTACAAACTAGGTTACCTAACTTTTTAAGGCAGGAGAGCACTACAGTGTCTGTGTAGGAAGCTCATGCTTTACAACTGAGCCAGAGCCAATGATCTTAATGATCTTAACTGTAGATGATGTAGTTGAACCGTGGTTTGTTTTTCCTCAAACTTGAGTTGAAATGATGACACATGGACCGATGACGGCGTCATTCAACAGCACACTCACGCGGTCTCCTGACATTGACCTCAGGCACTGGCACCTTTCATTTGTTTGTTCGTTGAAGAGAGCACTTAAAATGGCATGCGTCGGTGCAATTTATCTATAACCTTTCATCTAGTTTTTGGTCACCTTGTATGGTCAGTTGCATGCATGTGAGAGACGGAGGAAGAGTGTACTTGTGGTCCTTGTTTGGGTATGTGTGGGATCTTGGCTCTTTCATATCATCCCCACTCGGGATGGTTTTAATCGGCGGTTCTCAGTTGGTTTTACTTCAGAATCCAGATCTTCTGTGACCTGTACACTACTGGGTTTGATGCACCCTAGTTTTCATTTTGTGTGTGTGTGTGTGTGTGTGTGTGTGTGTGTGTGTGTGGGAATGAGTAGTGGTTATGATGTTGATTACTGTCAGCTGAAGATGGAGATTGTGTGCAGATGTTGCATGACGCTTTGTCAAATGGGTCAACGGCGAATAAGACGCGCGATAAAGAACAGGAAAAGTGTAGTCTCGCGTGCCGGTTCTTATAAATTGACAGAGATGCAAAAAAGGTCCATCAGTTGCTTGGAAATGTTTGAATACAGCTCGCACAGATGTCATTTTCAAACCAAGCAGCTTCTTATTTGTCAGTGCTGCAAATTTGCATAACCAGTTTGAACATCTTGAATATTTTTTAAATATGCAGAATATTTCACTCAACAGTACTGAATATTGTACTCAAACTAAAATGTACTTTAGAAATTAATTAATTTTTTTATTCATGATTGGTTTCATGTGGTTGGATTTTATATATAGTGTATATATATGACACTTATTGACACACTCATAAAGGTTCATCACTAATATAATTTCTTAGTATTTTTTCTTTTTCTCTTTCTCTGTTGTTGGTCACACCAAATGACTGATTATTCTGACAAAAATAATAAGCAGAAAAAGTTTTATTAAAATAAATTTATTGTAATTAGTTTAATGAACCGCTAATAAGTGTTCTTTTCAATAATTTATTTTAGTGAAACTTGATATCACAGCCATCAGCTTCAGGATATCTCCCCTAAAATAAAGAAATAAAATAAAATAGAAAAATGAAGAACATGCCAAATAAGATGTGTATTCAAATCATTATGTTCGAATTACACTTGTAACGTTTTGACATTAAATATCAGATGTGTAACTTTGTCAAACCTAAAATACAAAACAAATGAAAAATGAAAAACATGCTAATCATTATATTGATGTCATTCTATGTAATTTTATGTAATAGTGTGTGTGTATATATATATATATATATATATATATATATATATATATATATATATATTTTATTTTTATTTATTTATTTTTTTAAAATTGATCTGGACAAAAAGATATCGGTGGATAGCAACCATCTGTGTGTGTATAAAAATTCACAGCTGTACAGAATGCGGTTTTGTTGACCTATATCTGAAGCACCAGGTGAAAGAGATGGATGAAAAGAGAGCGGTGAACGGCTATTTACATGAAGGCTGTGCTGGATTTCTCTAATATAGGTCAAGGCTACCCAGAAGTGGTGCTTGTTGACTGCATATACAGTCTCTCGTTGTCTTCCAGTCACGGCAAACATCAACATCCAAAAAATGCAAGTTTCTCTCTCACTTCTCAAACAAGATGTTTAGAAAGAGATCACATGACTTAACACTTGAACACAAACCATGTCACAGTTGAGCAAGCTGGTGAGAGCTAGCTTCCCCTCTCTCACCACACACACACACACACACGCTCACGCTCGCTTGATCACAGCTGTGTGGGGTGTGTGTTTTGGCGTGCACTTCAGAAGAACGGGAGTGCCTGTAACAGGAGGGTTGCTCTTTCTTGTTCTTACTCACACACCCAGAGACATGTCAACTTTGGCCCACTGTCGTCTGTCCTACATGAAAACAAGCATCTCTCGTATCGGACTCCCGCGTTGGGGAAATGTCACTCCATAGTCTGTTATTAACACGCAACACCGGTGCCGTTCGTCTTTTTTTAGCAGATGTAGGTCTCTGGTGTATAACGATAGGGACAGTCCCAGGCGGCAAACTCACACGCATCTTCATGAACCATTTGGTGCAGATTGGAGCCTGCTGCCATTTTCACGCACAATCGAGTTGTCGACTTTGATATCGGCGCTCATTATTGAAGTTTTCGTTTTCATTACATGGCTGGGATGCAAAGTCAGAGGAGGGACTGGTAGCTGGATCTGGTATTTAGGAGGTTAATGTCACAAATTGAAGGGGATTTCAGAATTAAATGAAATGCTAAATCTTTGAGGGATGAAAGGACGTTGTTGTGATATTTACATCTGGTCTAATTTTATCATGCTTATCATGCTTGTTTTGATTTCCCAAATTTTGAAAAAAGTCTTTTATCAAGGCAAGTCGAGCTTTATTGTCATTTGTCATTGACATGTAGTGTAATGAAATGTCATGGACCACGTGCTGCATACTAATTGAACATAAATATAAGTATAAAAATACAGCAACAGATATATATTTAAAAATGCTACATTATAATACCTATACAACTCAGGCTATAACATATCCTATAAGTAGCTGACATTCATGTTTACAAGGCTGCACTGATTTAATTAGTTCTATTGTGAAGTATTATTATACTTCAAAAGAGCTGTTTTTGTTTTAATGTATTGTAAAATGTAATTTATTCCTGTGAGGCGAACCTGAATTTTCAGCATCATTACTCAAGTCCTTACTGTCACATGATCTTTCAGAAATTACCCAAAATATATTTTTTTTTCATTCATCCCACATATGCGTGGCGTCTTATTTAATTCAGTTTATTGTTTTTAAACATATACGAGTATAAATCAGAATGATATACACAGTTATCACCGAGTGTCGGACAGTAGTGTGCTAGCCTGTGGGTAAGTCACAGCACTCTCCCATGAGCCTCTGCTGTCCGCCATATGGAGATGGTGAACTTGGACTGTCCTTGCGCTTCTCTCTTTTCTTTCGTCTTCATTCATCCCTTGTGCTGTTTCATCTTCTTCTCCACATCTACTTTTCTAGTAGTGTTTCTGATATGTACTGTTTATGTGATTAATCTTGTGTGCAAGTATAAATCTCTTTTTCTGAGGCAGATTATCTTCCAATCTGTTCACCTGTGTTCAGTCCACCGCACTTAATACACTCAACAGCTCTCTTTCTCTCTGTGTGTGTGCTGCGTGAGAGAGGGATTAGTCTTCTCCATGTTGGGTTCTTCACATGTTGCCATCAGAGAAATGTGCAGTTCATTAGGCCACCACAGATTAGTGCCAGAAAACACACACACACACACACACACACAGGTTTGCAACACAGGATTGTGGGTAACGCCCAGTGTAAGGTCTCTGAACTCAGATTTCCTCTGTGTTCCTCATAACATTCACATCCTCCCTACTGACCTCACGTCACTGTAAACGTTTTGTATTAAGATGTTGATTGCATTGATGTGGTACAAGCTTTAAAATATGTACTTTTAGTTCTCATAAAATGCCACTGTATGCCACATTAGAAAGCGGTATCTGTCTTGTCACCTAGAAATTGCAAAAGCGTTAAAGGTGATCTATCATGAAATTCTTCCTTGTTTAAGTGCTTTAATCAAAAACTTGGACAATCGACGAACCTAGAAAACATTAGGTTAAAAAACAACAACTCAACAGTATTTATCAGCAGACAAAAAAAGTGCCAAATTTCACTCCCTTGTGACGTAAAAAGGGATCTTATATTAAAGCATCATCATAATCTGCAGGTTTCCACTCGCTGCACCATCGCTGTGTTTTCACAAGGTCCTGACGCCGTGTCTTAACCGACTGTGTTTTTAAAATGAACTGGTGTGCATTTGACAGTTTAAGCACAATATTCCAAATGGCTTTTTTGCTCCTTTCGGGAAGGGGACGCCATTTGTAGGGATGGTCCAAACACAAGCGAGCAACTGAATCCCTTCATAAAGGACCCTTCCAGAAGTTTCGTTTATGATTGTGTGATCTTCCGTTACGAGCTCTTGCAGTGCATTTTAAAACGAAGTTGGGACTAATTCCGACTTAAAAAATATGATTTAAGACGGCAGTGTAAGCAAGTTGAAGCACGTTTAGTTATAAAACTGTTAATAGTAGATAAGACACAGTGAGAGAATATTTAAATAAAATAATAAGTAGTATTCATTTGCAGCAACTGTTGGAGCGCTGAATGCTGCACGCATGCACAGCGTTGTCAAGGTAACCTTTGGTCCATCACTTCCTTCACCAAGAGAGTTTCAAACACTTACACAGGACAGAAATTCCCCACACCCTTGATAGAATACACTTCAAGGGCCCTGACCCTCGAAGGGAGTAGGGCATAGGGATGCTCACTTCCGTTGGAATTCGCCCAATGATTTCAGTGTGATAGACATGATAATCAAAACCTAATAGATTACCACAAACTATTCAGACACAAGGCCTGTGTGATTTCGTGTTGTGTTGTTATTTAATGTCCAATCTGGCTCTGCTGCTTTCCAGTATCCCAAAGTTCCTGCCTGAAACACCACTCACTGCTGCTATTTTTCTTTTTGTGGGAAGAGATATATTTTGGGTAAGGAGTAAAAAAAGTCTTTCTCTCTCTGCTTGAGTGTAATTTTGTGTGTCAATAGCAACTTCACATCCTCCATTGGTCTCTTGTATCCGGCACTAAAGCGATGTGAAGACGGGAAGTGCATCCGTCTTTCTCTCCTTTCTTATCTTTTTCACCTCATAATGGCTTTTCGTGTCCGCTGTCTTTTGCAGTCAGGCGTTTTCCGGCTGTTCCTCCGGGGCCTTTAGTTAGCTTCTGCCTGGACACGTCGCTCAGAGCCTCAGGCGTCCGCCCAAACAAGTCACACACGCTGGAGGGGGTGTGGGGCGGACCGGGGGTTACCCATTATCTGTCCTGCAGAGAGATTCAAAAGCTGTGAGCGAGTCTTTGTCCTATGTGGGAGTGGACGGGCCGTGCACACGCAAGCAGAGAACAATGTCTTGTCTATATTTAGGGAGTTCAAATCAATGTTTTGAGGCCGTTTCGCATCCTGTCCGAGCTTGTCATGCCGTCGGGTTTTAAATCTGTGTTTGTGTGACACGTGCATGGAGCGGTTCGAAAACGCAAGAGTGCTCTCAAGGGAAACTGGGAGAACGAGAACAAGAGAAGCGAGGCGAAGAGATACAGCTGTTTGTTTAGCCCCAGCTGTTGCTTTCCTTCACGCACACACTTGCAGACAATGAAACATTGTTCTGTGACGGTCATATTCAGAGGGGAAAAACACAAAAGATTGAAGAGTGAAATTATAACGATGGCTCTCAGGGTTGGAGTACATCACAGATGTTTCAAACTGAATTGACGATGGGCTTTTTGAAACCGGTCGGTAAGAAACCACCTCAAACATGATAGAACAAGACTAGCACTAACTCTCTTAGTACTATGGCACACAGGCCTCGTCCTGGTGACCTCTGGGAGAACAAATAGATTTGGGTCACTGAAAGTTTACGTTCCTCTTCACTGAACTGCATTTGGTGTTCACAAGTGGTGGAGATGACAAGATCAATACCCACCTGTGGAAACTCTTCACTTCAGAAGACTTTCATGTGCAACGATGTAATGCCAAGCACAATTTCTTACCGACTAGCTTTTTTGTCTGGTGTTAAAATACGCTTGGATGCAAAAAAATACACATTTGAACCATAAACACCATTGGTTGAAGCAGGAGGAATTTGATAAGATTCCACCAAAAAGCAGTTTGTCCGTTGACAGTATATATACGCAGTGATCGCATATGATCTTTCACCTTGTTTTTCTTGTTAGAGCAGATTTGACCATTTGTAAACTGAAGGTGTCTGACTTTCTGCTTCCAGCTAATTTTAGCTGTAAAAAAAAGAACTTTGTTTTACTGCTTGATATACGCAAACTTGTCCCTTACCATATTGCTCTAATGTGTTGTCTTAATAATAAATGTTGGTTTGTAGCTGAAACAGTGTTGCTTATTTACTGAACTTCGTTATTCTTCTCATTATCGAGAAGGGTGGCTAATAAATTGGTAATGGTAATGTCTTGTTATCTAGCACATTCAAAGAAAACAGCTTCTGTGTTTATAATAAAGTGGATACATACAGGAAATAAGAACATTCAAACTGTGAACTGTAATTTATTTCAAGATCTGAGGCAAATCAGCGGTTGCCAGTGTCATTATGGCTATCAATGACATGTAAAAAATAATGTATAAACAATTTTGACAAAGCGTGCAAGTACAGAAGATTATCATTGAGCCGTGTAGCGCTATGTTGCAGAAATAGAACCTGTTTTGCGCTATATATTCCCGTTTCATTTGAAATTACGTCTCCACATAAAATAACGCTGTGCATTTCAGTGGACCATTAAATTATTAGCAGCAATGAGACTTAAATTATAATTTGTCTCAAAGTTAGCTATTGGGTTACATGTTAGCAGTGTTTTACTCTTAAAAGTATGCATATCACGCACAAGTTAGATGATCCAGTTTTGATTACGCTGAACGACTTTATCGATACTTTTCATAAAAATAATTCTGTCAGTAATTACAGTCCAAAACCTGTAAGAGCTGTGTTAACTTCGGAAGAAACATTAAGATATTTGCGATGAAATCAAAATGCTTCATAATATCACAGTTGAACCACTGATGTCACATGAACTATTTTAATCATATCTTCACTATCTTTCTGGACCTTTCTGGAATGTGTCAATTGGATTGCAGTTTATGAAGGGTCAGAAAGCTCAGTTTTCATTCACGACTTATTTTAAAGTTTGTTACCTTCGGGAGTAGCTTCTGACGTAGACAGGTTTTGGAACAAACACGCTCTCTTTTAGCTCTTTTCTGGGCATTGTTTCTGTGGTTGTGTCGAGTGTGTGTGTGTGTTTGTTTGCTGTGTCTTTTGTTTCTGTACCTGCTCTCTCAGGCTCTAGCATGTCTCTTGTTTCTCCCACAAACCCTAAGGGCCAACTGAAATTATCTCAAGGGAGAGGGAAAAATAGCGTCAGAAAGACTCTGAGGGAGCAAGTCAAAGAACAAATGAAAGCGTGTGGAGCAATGAAAGGACAGAAGTGAAGCGTACGTGATTTATATGCAGCCAGTGTGCCGTTTGGTCTCATCTTCACCCCAGCTGCGAGACGTCTTCCTGTGACAGAGAGATTGAGAAAAGAGACGTGGAGTGAAAATATGATGATGACTCATGGAATTAATGTTGATGAAAATACTGTGGAGCTCCAGCAGAGGGAGTGTCAGTTAACAACACTCATGCATTCTCATAGGAAATAGTTCTGCAGAGTAGTAGAGCGAGATATATAAATGTGTGTGTGTGTGTATATGCAATTTTTGAATTGTGTATTTATTTATTTTTCCACATACAGTGAAAGTCAGTTGGGTCTAATTTAGCTTTGTTGGATTTTGCTATGATGTTCATGTCATAAAATGCGGCCATGCAATCCTCTGGGCATGTGTTCATCTGAAGCTCTGCTGATTTCCTTCTAATCATACTCAGCTGGTGGACAGCTTTACAGAGCAGCATGATGGTTTATCAGGCTGAGGGGCCAGTATGGGGTCCATATGCCAACTCTTTCCTGAGAGTGGGACAGTGCTGTCTCTCTTGGTCTCTTTTGCGGATTGGAGCTTCGGTATAGGTTGTTAACTGCTCAGGCGAAGCCACCTCTGAACTCTGACATATCACTAACGGCCAAGTCAGACATGCTGCAACGGTGACGGCATCCGATAAGCTTAACTTCAAATCAGTGGATCAATGCTCAATAATGCAGTCACAGTATCTGAAGGGTCAAGACTTCCTTTGCACGCCCTTTCTATTGATTTCTGAACACATTACTCTTTATTTAGTGCCTTAAATACTGTTGTTTTTTTGCATGCTTGAGTAAGTTTAACATGGCGTCAGTGTTTAAAATTCAGTACTTCCATAACAGGTTAGAGGTCACAGATAAAGATGTGAAAAGCTGTGTATTTTTATAATTGACTGTCTGGATGGTTAGTTGCCTTAATCATGAAGGAAAGCTGTGAGAAGAATTGCTATTCATATCGGCTTTAAATGGTTTAGAATTTTTTAAATACCCTTTTTAAGAAGTTTGAATTCAGATTTCACCCAAAAAATGTAATATTTTGAAATATCAACCAAAAGTTTTAATTATAACATCACAATTTTTTTTAAGAATCAGCATATTTCATTTTACAAAATCAGAACTGAGTATCATTTGCCTTCATTAAAAGATAAAATTAGCAGGAGGTGGAGTAACTCAAGTCATTCATATTTGTGAAATCCTTTTCATTTTACTTTTCTAGAATGCTTATATTTATATAATTTGTCATTTTACAGCATTTATTTATTTTAGCTAAAGTTTAGCTAAGATTAAAAGTGTTAGAGTGCTATGAAATTTTTCTTTTTTGAATATTTCTTTTTAAAATTCAATATTAATAACTGTAAAATCATATCTTTTGTTGTTGTATAATTTATTACAATTGTAAGGCCCTGTGAATTTTCTAAATTTCTGTGTATTTTCCTTTTTCTTTATTTATTAGTAATCAACTGATATCATGAAATGTCAAAAAAGCAATTTAGTTCATCTTTTAAAAAAAGTAGTATAGATGATTTAACATTCTTATCTTACGTTCTTATATTAATATAAGGATATTTTAACACTTATTTATAGCAGTCTTATAAGAAAGCTTTAACCAAGGACCCCAACAAGAACCATATTTCTGTTTGCTATCATTATAGGGACATTAGGACCCCATGCAGTAGAATAAACAAGTATAGGTGTGTTTGTTTGGTGCCAGTGTTTTTGGTTTGCTATGGTGTGATTCAAAACTGTGGTGTAATGATGTCAGTTGATTAATGCCACAGATTTTCTGCTTATCTGATCTGCTCCACACTAAAAACCACAAGTTTAAACACCAACACAAGATAACAAACTCTGCCATTTCCTGCAGTGCGGCGCGCTGTTTATTTAGGGAGCGAATGTGTGCTCATGTGTGCCATGACCGTGTGTCAGTCATTACGACTATAACCCTTTTCCTATTGCTGCTGGTCGCCACAGCAGTTACCGCTTCCTCTCAGAATCCCTTGTTTCCTGTGGAGCTTCCTGTTGGCTTCTGAATCGGGCTCATAGAGAGTCATTCGGCTGAGCAAGTGCATTAAATCATGCGAGAGGGCGCTGAAAAAACTAAAGGCATGCTAGATGAGGGAGGAAGAAGAGAGAGAGAGAGGGGGATAGAAACCATGCAGGCAGCGGATCTGGGCTCGGGCCAGCTGCTCTCGTCCCACGGAGTCTTCAATCAACACACACACACACACACACACACACACACGCCCTGCTGCTGCTGCTGCCCACTTACTGGACTGCTGACACCGCCCAACCTCCGGCACACGTACGCCTATTGATCTTTACTGAATCACACAAAAAGAAGGACGTGGAGCACAGGTTCCTGTCATCTTTCTTTTTTTCCTTTGTCCGTGCGACAGAGAAATTGTCCAGTCAGCAGCTCATAGATGTTGTGACAGTCGTGACCCTCGAACTCGTCACCCGCAAGGTTTTGATCCGTCAGCGCTGATATGCTGAATGTGACTTTTATGGACCGCCAGGTCCAATTCAGTTTACTGTTTATGAATGTTTGATGCATTTGAAGTGGTTTGGACAGGATGCACAACTGAATTGCAAATGTAAGTAGGCCTAAATTAAAATGTATGAAATTTAATACTTCATTCAACTGCAGTTTAATACGGAAAAAAGGGTTAGGCTGCTCCACCCCCAAAATGAAAATTTGTCATTAATCGATTAGCCCCATGTGGTTTCAAACCAAAGCCTTGTTCGTTCATATTTTGGATGAAAATCTTTTCTGAACACCATCAAGGTCCAGAAAAGTATAAAGGACAGCGAAAGAGAATATAGTTCTAGCCATATCAGCCTAGACAATCACAGCTTTCATTTTCCGTCGCTCTTGGTACTTGATGCAACTACAAAAGAGTCAAGTTTTAAATAGTAAAAAATCAGATTGAGTGATCTATTCTAACTTGAAGCTAAAAGTGCTCCGCCAGAACCGATTGGCTGAACGGATACAAAAACGGTAAACTCAACTGTTGGAAAACACAATAGTTTTGGTGTGATTGTGTTAGGCTAAGTAAAAATAAAGTTATAACGGTTCAGATTTCAGCTGAACATCCAGTATATGGTGTTCTTTCTGTAAGGGTCGAGTTCCTCCTCAACCGGACGGGCCTGTAAACACATGCAAAAGCAGGCCTATCACCAGCCATCAGCGTCACACCTCAACTCCATTCGTCAAAATTCCTCTGCTTCTGATCAGCACTCTGTCATAGCATGTGCTGTGACCTTGGCTTTTATAGTAGTCTCTCTCTCTCTCTCTCTCTCGGATGATAATTAGAGTGCTGACAGGCTGGCCGTTTCTCACCTTCTTTTATATACACACACACACACACACAATCAATCTGCTGTTAAACAAGCCACCTGCTACTGTCTCTTCAGGACAAGCATCAACATCCTTTTTCTCCAAATTTGTGGGCAGGATTGTGTTTCATGCGCTGTAGCTGTTGGACCTGTCGCTCGCTTCATTTATGTCTCTCCTAACATCCTCAACTGTAAGCCCACGTTACCGCAGAAATTCTGGCAGACACTGTTTGCTTTCCATCAGGCAGACAGCCACATGCAGACATACACAAAGTGTCTGCCCATCCGCTCTGAGAGATTAATCAGGCCTGTGAGCTGCTTCCAGTGCAGCACGAATTTCATTGTCATTTCATGCACACAGCTTTTCATGCCTGAGCCGCTCCTCATTCGATTTCTATTTTAAGGCTCACGTCAGGTACAGCAGATGTTTCTCACTGTTCTGTCTAAATTAAGACACACTCCAATTACACACGACCGGATGACATTTAAGCCAGAGAAAGGGAAAAAATCGTAGTGATTGACTGGAAAGCCATTCAGTTTTGTTGCACTTACTCTCTTGGCTACTCATTGGTAAATGGTTACAAATTGAATTCCCATGGATTAGACAAAATCCAACTGGTAGCAAGTGGTTCAATTGAATGGAAAGGAGCAGTGGGTTTTAGAGAGACGGGGCTACGGGTATTTACACGCTGTAGCAGGTGGTCGATGCTGCACCACGGTACAACATCTCTGGGTACTTTGCTTCTGGTTGTTTGCAACATGCACTTGCAAATCTTATTACTTCAAAACTTGTAATGAGAAGTGCTTATGAACTGGCTTGTGTCAACAAAAGAGAAGCTTCAAGAGCTCCCTGTGGGTTTTAACTAAGCTTGATGGCTTAACATTTGGAAAATGAAGAAATGAGATTTGTATTGAGAGATTTCACTGTATATGTGAAATTTCCCTTACATTCTCTTGTTTAGTTTTTCATATGACTTAAAGTAAAATGATTATAAGGAATTATGACTTTATAATATATTTTATAAAACAATTTATTAAATATCTATCTATCTATCTATCTATCTATCTATCTATCTATCTATCTATCTATCTATCTATCTGCATGCACACATATAGAGGGGTAGTTAACACATAAATGGTGTGATATCAAAAATGCAGAAAAAACTTAACATAGAAATAAAAAAATATTTTTAATCTTAGTTACAAATATATTTATAGATTTATTTTATTTTGACATTTTTGCTGTCAGTACATTGATACGCCCAACTACTCCAGCTATATCTGATATCTAGATACCTTTTTTAATAGCAAAAATATTTGAACGACACACAAAATAATAATATAGCCCATATAAAATGTAAATAAAGTTTCATAATCTTTGCATAATCTGTAAGATCTTGAAATAATTTGTCA
>NC_056718.1:7721700-7769200 GCF_018831695.1 Puntigrus tetrazona
CTCCTCACCCACACCTGATGTCTGGGGCAAAGGTGTACGTGTGAGTTTTTGGAGGGGCTGACTGGAGAGGAGTAGGGGATCCACAGTATCTGCAGCAGCGAGAGCGCACGCCTTCCAGCCAAGAGCCGTTCGAAGGGAAAGAGAGAGAAGCTTTTGCCGAGGCGCTTCAGGTGTTGTTCTCGCAGTATTGTCCCAATCCTCGATCCGCCCATCCGTCTCCCGATGAAGTGCATCACTGCTACCGAAGGGTATCTGGTCTGGGCTTATCGCGGAGGCACGGAGCCAACATGGGCGGCCTGGATGAGAGTTAAATATTCATGAAGAATGGATCAGCGAAAAAAAGGAACAGAGAGAAAAGGCAGATAAAGAAACATATAAGAGTTTTTAACGCTTTTAAGTGAAGCTTAGGCGTCAAACGGGATTGTTCGTTATTAGCGCCTTGACGAATGCTAGCAGAAGTAGATGTTTAGTTATACACGCGATTCGGATTTCTCGGCTCTGCCTCACGCTGGATTGTCCGTGTTTCAGAGCCATATCAGTCGCCACGTGATGCAGTGTGGGGCTTTAGACGACGAGTGTGATATGTTTGGTAATGACTCGCACACTCCGCAGACTCACAGAGGAAGGTCAACGTCGGTCGCCGAACGAATTCACCTCAGTTGATGTCATTGGTAGGGATGTAATATAATGCTCTCATGTATTTGCCTTATTTAGTAGTATACAGTTGACATTCAGGAGAGCTCTGGTGGTGCAGTCTACAAAGCACTTGGCAATGTGCATTGCTGCATTATTAGCTTTTTACTAAATAGCAACAGTTAGTATTTACATTTGTTGCAAAGCATCCTGTGGGCATAGTGAAAACACAATATTACGGGAATCGCGACGTTATATGCGAATTTATCATCTTAACATCTTTTGTCAGATGTGCTTTATAACTACGGCTCATACCTCTCCTCATTGTAAATTGATCTCATTCAAAACAGGTTTAATTATTATTATCATTTTTTTAAAACACCAATGATTTTTGAATTGAAATTAATATTTGTATTCACTCAGACTCATTAAAGTGCTCAAAAGTGACGTATGACATCTACATATTTCAAAGATGGAAATAATAAATATAACCTGCTCTCTCACGCTTAATTAATCAAGAATCAGACAAGAAATACATGTCATAAAGGTACGAAGCAGCACAACTGTTCTCAAAGGTTGGTACACAGAAAATGTTTTCTGAACAGCAACATTATATATTTAGAATCTTGTAAATAAATATTTTAAAAATGAACAAATACTATTGAAAATAGAAATTTGTGTCACATTAATATCTAAAACTTTAAAAGTGAATATTCTTTTTAAATTATTTACTTATGGGATATAAAATTAGGAAAAATGATGCTGAAAATTCATTTATTATCATATAGAAATAAAATTTTTACTTTAATATATCATAAAAATTATCTATGAATTGTAATAGTATTAACATTTTACCTTTTTGTGAATGTGAAAAGACCTAATGATAAAAAAGAAACTAACTCTTACATTTACTACAGTATCAAAAGCGACTGTATCCTTAAAGTTAATTTGCTTCGTAATTTGAGTTTATTTCTTCCTCTTAACTTCTCTTGCTGGTCCAGTGCTTCTGCACGAGACCACACTCCTGCACAGACGTGCCCCCATCACACTGTGCTACAAGGTCGCGTAGGGTCATGGGAATACGCCCAGCACATCACCGCACACACCGGGTAGTGAGCCATCACAAATAGAGGATTTTCTAAAGCACACACTTTAGTGGCAGCTCTGCCACTGAGCTAATTCTCAGGCTGGCCAATCCCCACCACTAATGCAGCTTACTAGAAAGTCCATCCTCATTGAGACATCTAGGAACTAGAGTGGGAAAGCCCCACCTCCAGCACTTGTATCCTAAAGATTAACATAATGTTAATGCATAATTAGTGTGGGTCATAAAAATAGTTATATTGAATTTACTTAGTTACTAAAAGTAAATTAATACACACTAGAGAACTAGAAGATATCTAGAGAACTGAGAAATGCCATTTAGGCTATCATGCGCTTAATATTTTTCCCTTCTATTAGATTTTGTTTATATCATATTATTTATTTATTTAGTTTTAATTATATCTACTTTTTAAAAGTTTTTTTATTTATTATATGCATGTTTATATATATATATATATATATATATGTATATATATATATATATATATATAAGTTTATATACACACACACATAGTATGAGAGTGTATTTACTGTTTATATACACAAATATGCACAGTACACACACATTTATTATGCACATAAAAACTTTATTTTGAGGTATTTAATTTAGTTGACCAGGCCTACAGCACCAACATATTGTTATGAAAGATCACCTCAAGGCATTAAGATATTGAGCACAGTTCATGAGCCACAAACAGGTGCAGTAGAGCAGTCCTGTCAAGTGTTAGTAATATCTCTGCGCCATGAAATGTTTGCAGGAAAGGACGCAGTGGACAGGTGTATCGATCAGATATTTGATAGACATGGGGTGGTTTTTTTTTTTTTTTTGAAGAGATTGAGACATGCTGTGTGCTGACACTGAGCCCAACATACTGGGTGTCCCTACCAGGCTTTTAATCAGAATGACTGAGCTGTTGCACTGGCTTTTTGTTTTACTTTTTTTTTCACATGGTACATAGCGAGAAAAATAGAGACAGCAAATCAGACCGAAATCCATACAGAAATTCATTCAGGTCTGAAACTGAACTGCTCTGGTAACAAGTAGCAGGCCTTTCTAGAAAAGCTGACTTTCCTTGCAGAGGATTTGTAGCCATGAAAGGCTTTAGCACTGAGGTATTCAAGAACTGCGTGCTGATGACATTTTTCCCAAGTGCATTTAATACACTGAACTGTGTGTGTTTTTCTGGGCTCCTGAGACCTCAGAGGAACTTCCCAAAAGAAAACGCCAAGGCAAGGAGCTCATCCACCAACATTATAGTTTTCCAATATATTCTACTTATTAAGAAAACGAAAAAGCTGAAATGATTAATCGATGAATTGTATCCAACATAAAGTAAGGTTTTGTTTACATTAAAAGTATATTATGTCCAGACACATGCAGCATATATTAGAATGATATATTAGATGAATATATGCAATAAATGTCTGTTTTTGTAATTAAAAAATCGATCACACACACACACACATATAGAGTAGATATATATATACAGAGGTATATATATATATATATATTTGAGGTGTATGTAAAATTATATTACAAGACAAAACATTTATTTTGATGCACTAATTGTTTGACAGCACTAATATACAAATCCAGTCTAATAAAGAAACTACAAAAACTTAAAAACGGACTTATACTACAATGACTTGATATATATTTGCCATGATTAGCTTTTAAATTTTTCTCTGTATCAAATATATGTTTTGTACCATATAATAATGTCATAATGAAGAAAATCATTAATAAATTAAATTAAAAACTAAAGTCAAGTACTGGAGCACAAGGAAATGACATCCCCGCTTCATTATTATTGTTATGATTATGATTCTATTAGTCTATAAATACCCTTCTAAATATAATTTGATTCTTTTTTGATAGCAGCAGTTTAGATTTAGTTTGAAGTAATGCCATGAAGTTAAATTACATTTAATTATGTTATAATATAAATAATGTGATTAAAACATACACTCAAGGCTTTATTCATGTAAGGAAACATTTTTTAAAAGTGGCATGAAGTTTCCATGAACACAAAAAGCAGATTTCTAATAATAGATCTTCAAACATATACGCAATAGATTTTAAAAGGATCAGTATTTTTTTAATGCACACTTATATTGATTTAAGATTCTGGTGGTTTCCAAAGCAAAGTGCTGAAACGAGACTGCTGTAAAGCCACGGGCGTTTTTACAGTCTCTACGCCACACTCAGCGACATCGACGCTAACCCTATAGCAAACACTGGAACAACATAGGGTCTGGCACACCTGCAGGCACGAACACTCATTGTGGCAATTCTCAGCCATCGTTGAATGAAGAAATGTTTGCTCAATGAGTTCACCCCAAAATAATTTACTTTAGGCCCTACAGAGAGTACAGAGTGTTTGTTTATATTTAACAGACGGCCAGGAGCAGCAAATGAAGACAGATTTCCTATTTAGAGAATCGTCTCAAAGTGAGCCGGATCGCGTGATTACACGTGTAAAATGAGAGACCTTTCAGTTTTATTGTCAAGTCCCCTGATGAAAGTTGAAAACACTGATGAAAATAGAATTTGACTCATCGTGGCCCTAAAGTCAAAAGCAGATGGGTTATTGAAATCATTTCTCGTCTGGTAGTCACCAAGGCTGTCTGGGATGTCTCCAAAACAGAAATAATGACTCAGTCTCTTTCGAAGACTCTCGCTTCCACCTTTCCAGAATTTGTATGTCCGATAACAATAACGTTTTAAAAAAAAAACCCACGCGCTCCAGAGACTTAAAATATAATTAGCGGTTTGAAAAGAACTTCGCTGATGATAAACAAGCTCACGATAGCAAGTTTGTCTGACACACTTAACTTCAGGCTTCAACGGCAGCAGATGTTCCATTATATATTCTTCATCAAGTGGCAGTATGTTTGTGCATAATAAAATAATATGGCATTTGCTTCCAGAGCAGTATGCCATCTGTGGACTGTTTCGTAAGGAGCTGATGATACAGCAGATCTCGCCTGATACACCGTGTGTGTGTGTGTGTGTGTGCGTGAAGGTATGCGATGGCTTTGACTGCGTTATTACATCAACATATATCCTTCGTTACTAATAATGAAGTACTACTGATCTATCTAGGCTGAGGGTACGCTTTTTAGCCGTATTTCAATTAACGGTAAGCCCGCACCCTGAGGATACACTTGTATGTGTATGTTTAAAAATTAGATAGGACTATTTATTCAGATGCTATACTGGCCCATTTAGTTTTAAGCAAAGTTAAAGGTACTAAAGTAGTGCTATCACAACAATTTATACATATGTGTATATATGTATTTGCATATTTATAATGTATATATATATAGATATATATATATATATATATATATATAAATATATAGTAATATGTGTACATCTACATATTTAAAGAAATATGTCATATAGCAAATATATTATGTAAGAATTTTTCCTTCTCTCTCTCTTCTATATATATATATATATATATAGAGAGAGAGAGAGAGAGAGATATGAAGAGATAGAGAGAGTATATATATATATATATATATATATATATATATATATATATATATAATCAAAATAAATATGTGTGTAATTTATATATATGGAGGTTAATATAATGGATGATATTATATATTATATGGATAATATACAAAAGTTTGACTTGTGATGTCTACTAATCATTTGACAGCACTACTTAAATCAAGCCTCTGCAAAAACTACAGTCAAAAACTGTCAAGCTGGTTTAAGCTGGAAGTAGAGTTAGTTTCAAAACCATCTATGCTAAGTTTATTGGGGTTATTTAGCAGGGCGAACCATGTAACTTTCTGTCTGTGTCTGTTTATACATATGGTCTTCATAGAGTTTTAAGGGTGTTATAGTATAATGTGGAAAATGGGACAGGAAAAAATTGTATTTAAATGATTTTATCTCAAAACAGTTTCAACCAAGATAAATCAGAAGTTTGAAGTCTCCATAGAATGTTAGCTTTTCCTCAAACATGCACTAACTCACAAAAGTTGCATTTCCACAAGAAATCACTTCATCACAGCTGTTTTGTTCACTCAGTCTTGTGTTCAACGATATACTTTGTAACTTCCATCAAAGTTTGCATCCCACTGAGAATCTTAGTTTTGTAATCGTGATTCTAAAAACATTTTGATTAGACATTTTGGACTTTTTCTGAATATGGTCGTAATCATTTCTCTGGTAACATTAAAAACAATAAGCACACATAAATTAATAGACGGCAACAGCATTCTCCATCAACCTGAAGTTTGGTAAGGATTAATTAGTTTGTTCCTAAAAGAGATTTTTTCCTCCCTTCATACTTTTCCCATCACCATGTCCCATTAGCACCTGTGGGTCTGAGATAGAAGTTGACAAAGAAACGAAAAACTAAATAAAAAAATGAATGACCATCTTGCACTTCACATTTATCGAGAGTTTCTAACAGCTTGCTAGTCCATTGTGGCAAATAATAACAAATCTAATTAGGCACAGTTACAATAACATAAAGTTACATAATTAAAGGTGAACTGGCCTAATTACTGCCATCTCTGTAAAGCTATTCATTAGAATTTGTTAATTGTTTTTTTATTATAAATTTGTTATGTGATTTTAACAGCGCGTGTCACGCCTTTGGACTTTTGTTATTAGTTTAGTCGTTGCCATGTCCCGCTTGACCCACTTTTAGTTAATTGTCTTTATTGTCTTTACCCGTGTGTAGTTAATTTAGTGATTTACCCGCATTGTAAAGTCCTGTGGTTTGAAGTTCTGTTTGTCCCATCTCATCTATAAAAGCGGTAAGGTGATCTCGTCATCAGTTTTAATGATATCGCTTATTTTCATCTCAAGCAGATTAAAACGCCTTTATTTACCTTTCATAATGCTGTGTGCTCTCGTTAACTAAATTAGAGACTAAATATGAGAGACAAATAATAAGAAAATATATAATTTCCAATGCTTTAATAAATGCTTCTAAAGAATGAGCTACCTTAAAATTTGAATGAAGTAAATGACTGATTTCATCTGTTTTAAAGAAGTAACGCAGACTTTATGACAAAAAGCATATGGTTATATTTAGCACAGTCAGGAAACTCATTTACGTATACGAAGTATAGAGTTCTGTTGGTTATAAAAGGAGACATTTGAAGCACCAGGAAGCTGTGTTTGTTTCTCATTGATGGTTTGCAACATGACAGTCCATCGTGTAAGACGTCAGGTACTCCAACGCAGGCCTATTTACCTCGCGTGCCTAGCCATCAGCGGAGGGCAGATCTGACAGAATTGCCCTCTGTGGCAGCGCCGTGGAGGACTTTCTGAGACTATACTGCTGCAGCTGATCAGTTAAGAGGAGCAGAGATGTCACTGTTCAGATTTATCTGCTGCTATTAGACCTATGCAGCGTGTCTGCTGCAAAACAGTTCCTCTCTGCCCGGCCCAGCAGAGCAGCATACCCTGGCCCAGCAATCAAGAACCTGATATATTTAGAAGATGGCTTGAATGAGAATTCCTGCATTGCCATGATGTCTTTGTCGCATTGATCATTTCTATTTGGTCTCCTCAGAAATCTTTCAGTAGAGAATATTTGAGAAGAAATGACACAACATAAACTCAACACATTATTTATAATGATTAAAATTGTATGACTTTACAATCATTTATTTCATAATACTGTAGAATTAAGCAATAGATTTTACAATATTAATTATTCTACAAAGCACATCTGCACTCAGTATGAAGTAAGATTATAAAACAGGAATGCAATTTATAGAGCCGAAATGTTCATTTTAATCTGATTGATTAAGAGATGCCATGGCTTATTGTCAAAAGCTGATGCCTAATTCTAACCTTACTCAAAACTTTACTTCTGTTCTTTGAATAGCTTCAGATTTTTGTTGAAAGAATGCCTTTCTGATTTGATTTTAAATTTAAAAAGGAGAAAAAAATTGCTTATGTGATTCAACTCAGACCGATCACGTTAAAATAAGACGAATTGTACATTTTACTAACCAAAGATGAAGACAACTATACCTTTTAAATAATTTTGTAAGAAATGAATGCTCTTAATTGGTTCATGTTAGAGAGTTATGATTGATTTTGATATTTTGTATCTAGAAACTTATTAGAGAGCAATGATTTCAATACAAAAGCAAGAATATATATGAGGCATTGTCAATTGAAAAATGCAACCTCTCTAGCTAAGAGACTATAGAATAATAAAAATTATCAAATCAGTGTTTTTGAATTTATTTGTTTTGATATAAACAACATTTTTTCCTAATACATTTTAAATGTTAAAACGCACTTTAAAACAATAAATGTTAAAAAAAGCAAAAATCGCTTTAAATATTTTTCATACAAAGCACAAATGAATAAAAAGCACTTATACCAAACCACAGGTCATAATGGTCAAAATGATTATACAGTTTTTCATCCTGCAGCTCCCTTGAATGTTTGCTAGCAAGCAATGTATGTGTCAGACAAATGTTGATTTAGTGTTTAGTTAGCTAAATAGTCAATTTGAGAAAAGTAAATCTGTTTTATGCTGGAACAAACTGATACATGACATACACCAGCAAAAAGATAGGAAAAGAATCTATTCATAAAAACCTGTTGAAATTGAAGGAATAATTTCTCAGTATTCGCAGAATACTCAGCGTGTTAGCATAGTCTCTGTCTTGCATGAAGAGATAGCACAGGGTTCTATGTAATGTCCATCAAAACGGCAAGAAAAATCGCAAAATTCTGGGGGTGAGGGAAATTGTGACTTGTGGGGTAACGGATTTATAAATACAGCAGATATCTCTGTAAAGACACGTTCTGAGGCAATCATCGAGTAACGCCTCTCAGCGTGTGTTTGATGCAGATGCAAGAGACCGCGTCAGTTCAATATGCCCTTCAAGAAAAGAAGTGATGGATGGAGAGAGGGTATGAGAAAGTGAGGCTAACTAGAAGGAGGAGGACAGATTACATAAATGACAGATGCTATGCTCAGGATTGACACGAGAGGAGAGTGTTGTGTCCTCACACACAGAAACCCCTCTAGTCTGGGATGAAGTGGCACTGCATTGCAGGGCTTGAGAGAGTTTCAGTGTGTGTGTGTGTGGAGATTCATTTGAGGGCGTCGAGGCCTGTTGTCTAGTGTCACATTCTGTTTGAGTAAGTGTCTTGTAAATGCTGTGTTAATCTCTGATCTACTTGGTGGCTTGACGATGACATTACAGAAACGTATCTATTTCTGTTACCACGTGCCTTGTCACCAAACCATATTAGCCCTAGTGCATGTGCCTGAAAACACAGCCAATATAGCCTGTGTGTACGTCATGCAACGAATGTCCTGTCAGGATGAACTTGAGGATCTCACGAACGCTTAAACAATCACGATGATGCGTGACAGAGCAGACACCGGCAGGCTCACTGGTTATGTGCTTCATGTAGTTAGCTATATGCTGCGGATTAATTTGAAAATGCCGCCAACAGAACGCTGGCGCAATCAGATTTGCGGTCCAAAGAATGTTCTACCAAAGCTACCATATACAATATATATGCACATTTTATTATCACACACAACAAATATGAAAGTAATGCAATTAACGTGAAGCAATAGACTTCATGATAATTATTTTATAGTTACAATAAATTGCTGATTAATCGTGATACTAAATAAATGTTGTTTTGGCTTTGATATGTGTAAAAGCAGTGTATCTGTAAACACACATCTACCAGTATGTCTGTAGTAAGACAACATATATTCGTGAGAACTGAGCAAAATGGTAATACCCTTAGCGTATAAAACATATTTAATAGAGAAGATTATGTAATATAGTTTCAGAGCAAAATATATACATGCACTGTGTGTGTGTGTTTATACATTACAATAAATATACACAGTACACTTTACATATATCATAAACAAAATATATATTTTGGATGTGATTGACACTGAAAGACTTTTTTATTTTCAAACAAATGTTCTGTCAATTTTTCTTACTTGAAATAAAATAAACAGCACAAAGCTGTTAATAATAAACATTTCTTGAGCAATTAGCCTAGTAATAAATGATTTAAGATCATGTGACACTGCAAAGACAAAGAAGTGATCTAAGAAAATAAATAAATTGACTTAAACACATTTAAATAAACAAAGCTCTGGGTATATAAGAGAGTTCTTTCATTGTATCAAACATAAGAAGAAACGATGCAGCATAGCTGAAAAGCTGGCGGTTTTAGCTCTGATGGTGGCCTTACCCTATAGCTGATATCATCACATGGTGCAATGATCATTTTCAGCCAATGAGCTCACTTCAAAGATTATCAAATATTCACTTCAGTGTCACGTCTCAGGACTGTACATGTTTTGTCTCTGCCATGTGCCTGTAAAGCCTCCCAGTTAATTGTCTTGCTGTCTGCAGCCGTGTCTTGTTAGTTTTAAATACCACGTTGCATTTATCCAGGTGGTTTTGAGTCTCACGTTATCCATCAAGGTTACATACGCATTTATGTTCTGGCCTGCTCGCCTGCATCTATTATTACTTTTGCCTGTTATTGGATTGAACCGCTTAAGTTTACGCTATCAATGAGAGTTCTTCAGCAAACTAACACTCGGGATAGCTAGTGCGCTGCCGCAGTTGCAAGTACTTTGAAATTTCCTTCCTCATGCAGCTCCACCTGGTATAGATCTGCTGGGGAGCCCAGGGTACTCATGTTATGTCTGGGCAGCAGTATTTACATGCTCACAGCAGCATGTATGATGTAAAGAAAGCTGCACAGTAGATCTGTTTCAATAAGACCAAAACACTTAATATCACATGATTATGGGGTAAGAGTTGTCATGATGGTTATTGCTTGCAGGCATGGTACTGGGGTCACACTAAAAATTTAGTTAAAGTGAATGAATATCGTAAAGATATCATTAGTAGGACATGTTTTGTAAAATTCTCCTCCAGAGCATTTGTTGTTTTATTGAAATAACTTCTGTCCCTTGATTGTCTAAATATTGAAAGCTCAGACTGTTTCACACAATCGACACTATCTAATCTAACTGAAAGACGGGCTAATATAAAAGCAGAGTTCTTTGAGCAGCTGCACATTTCTCCGTTTGTCCTGAGTGTAACCGACTGCAGTGCAGAACGAATTATACAGCACAAGCCCAGAGGCTTCTCGTTCCTGCCGGGCAGGTGGTTGTTCTGGCCCAGTTTATGGTATGGGACACACTAATCATCGAAATGACGTATAACAGTTCCGTCTGCTTTATGAAGATTAGTTACCTGTAATCTCAGTTTTGTACCAGGCCTTTCTGGTTTATAAAAATGGGATGTTGTTTGTTTGTGCACATCTTGAGCAGAAGCCTGACAAATGGAATGCCAGAGGACAGCGTTTCAATTTGAAATAATTTGCAAAACTGGATCCTACTGGAAATATTTTCATAATCTATACAGAAAGAGATGCTAATTTTTACTATTTTTCATGATTTGCTAATGACATTGACGAATTGATTCTCATTTTTGTAAATTGGGTTGCAAACATATTTGCTTTCAGAACTGAATGAGATCACAAAATAAAACAAGCAAAATGATGTATATTGGTTCAGTGGTTTCCCAATTCCTCTAAAAAACAGGGTAGCATCATTTAAAATAAAGAGAACATGCAAGTGGAATAAAACTTAAATATTCAAGAGAGATATTTTAAATGTAGATAGCATTTAACTGTGGATATTTAACTGTGGAATTCTGGGTCTGAACTGGATTATATTATAACATATAATTTCTGAGAACATATGATTCTCTCCCTCTAAATTTAGAGGTATTATAACCTGCAATCGGAGTTTATATCACACACCCTGACCTTTTCCTCATAATTGCAAATTCTGAAACTCCAAATTATGGCTTAACCATTTTTTTTATTTCTAGAATCGTGAGAAATACACTGAAAGTTGTACACTGTTTTTTTTATTCAGGGCCAAATAGGCTTATAGGTAGAAAATTTTAGGAGGAAACAAATACACAAAACAGATTCATAAATCTGTATGAATGGAATGTGTTATGACGCTCAGTGAAAGTTAATCAGCACTTTACATTTTCACAGTAACTATGGATAAAGCCTAAACTCATATCACTGTACACCTTCCTATGGTTGTTTTGATCTAGAGAGAGATGTTGAAACTGGTATTTAAAACACTTGTTTAAAGGGTCATCTGGTTCAACAACATGGAAGAAAGCTGATTCAAAGATCTGTTTGGCTTCTCATTGTCGCCTGCCCTGCATTCACATGGCCTGTTTGTGGCTTTATTTACTCAAAAATAATGAAATGGCACTGTCATCCTGTAATGACTGAACACCGAGATTCAGTACATTTGGCTGGCTGATGGTGCTCATTGGGAATCTCTGGCTGAATGCAGGACTCTCCAGGATAATCAAACCCAGAGGTGACTTATCGCGCCCCTGTTCTCTCAGTCCTCTCATTTTTAGAATAATGGAGGAATTAGTGCTTTTTTTTTGATTAGCAGCGCATCGTTTCTCCTAACTCACATCATACTAATCACACCAGGACGTTAGTTAATAAGACAAAGATATTGAGTGTAATGTCAAAAGATAATGAAGTTAGTGGATGAGTCTTTAGCTGACTTGTACCCACCGTATGTAATGAGGAGCTGAGGGTCGCTATGGTGTTTGAGCTGTAATCCAGCCCAAGTCTCAGCCAGGTCGGTTTGTGGCTCATTCTGGTCAGGCTGATATGTTGATGATAGGCTGATGCCTGGCTGGGCTTGGACTTGTAAGATGGGATGATGGTTGACACCTGCTCCCTCCTCACGCCACTGCTGGAGGACCCCAAGACACTGTGTGTGTGTGGCGACAGAGAGGATAAATTGTGCTGTGAGTCAGTAAGATGACAAACAGAATAAGATTAATAGTAAAACATGTTTTTCAGGTTTTAGGACAGTGGCTCATTTAGTAATTGTACTTACATCTAAAATGTTTAAAAACGTATGTTTATGTGTGTGTTTAGTATTTGTATATTTTAATTTATACTGCTACATTTATATGAACATAGTATAGTAGATAATAGCTTTAATAGTAGTATATATGATATTTCTATATAAAGAATACATAAAAAATAAATAAATATATTGTAAAGTTGTATTAAATACAGTAATAAATAACTGTAAGAGAATATTTTTAGATATTATTTTTCAAGAACATTTTATTATATTTTAACATTTTCAGCAGTGTTACTTATCTTTCAAAATGCTGATAGCTGCTTCATTTTCATTTGATAACACTTACTTTAAAGCTCGCATATAATGCATTATAAAAGTAGTTTCACTGCCTTAAATATATGAATGTACAATCTTAATAATTGTAAGGTTAGGTAATAAATTGTTATACTATAAGTTTTAAATGCGAATAGAATTATTTATAAGAAGATATATGATTTAATATACTTATGTTATAAATAATTATACGCATTATACACCTTAAAGGTCAGGCGCTGTGTTACTTAGAAGAACATCTCATCCTCTCCTGTCTTCCTCCCAGATGAGGGGCCAGATGGGGTGGGGCCAGGTCACGGACATGTTACTAACAAAGCGCTCTATGGAGGTGGGCATGCAGCCGCGATCGGAGTGCCACCAGACTGGGCTACGGATCACTGCTCTTCATCGCCATCGGCTTGGCATCTTCAGCGCTGGACGGTCGTGTTTAGTATACGCCCTCATGGTCCTGGGTACGAGCGCCACACAGCAAGAGGAAGAGCCAGGAAGCTGGACAGCTTATAGACGAGGAGGAGAGGTCATCTAGGCAGGAAGTGGAGGAGGTAAATTCACGGTAACGTGGGACTGAGCAAACCAGGCTTAAAGTGACCAGAGCACAGAGGGACGCTGGGAAATCTTTGATGTCATGACAAATAGTCATGGACAGAGCTGTAAGGAGTTTTCTTACTATAAAGAGGTCAGCGTGCACTTTTTGTAAGGTGTGTCAACTCTTAGTTTAGATTAAGACAAGAAGAGCAGGCAGGACAGACAGGTCATATCGAGACTTGCAGACAGTTGGAGAGGCTTTCTGTGAACTTTCCACGCTGTTTCTGAGATCTGAGGCTGTCCTGAAGAGTAAGAGGAGGTTAATGCCTCTCACACAACGCCACCAGCAAGTTAGTAATGTGAACTGGGGAAGAGTATGTTTGACTGTGCCTCACACTTAAGAGAGAGATAATATAAGAGAAAGACAGCGGAAAGATATAGGTGAGGCCTGAAGACTTGTCCAGTAAATCCGTCTCAGCTTTTTATTTACTAGCTCGGTCAAAGAACGAAACAGGTGTGGAGTATACAAGGTAGTCCCTCCAGACTCATGTAGTGTGGAAATGAACGGGACAGAAGATGGAAGACTTCTTAAACTGTCTGCAACTCCAACATGGAAGGTCAGGCACTGCTTTTCAGGGGTCACATTGACTGACTGCCCAAAAGATGCACATCAAAATTTTATTGCAGGTCATAATGATGGGATTCTTTCTGCCTGTTTGTCAGGTTAGTAGTTTCACTGTCGAATACTACATACTGATGGAATACTAACGATGAATATTTACATAAAGATAAATGTTTTTATTAATAGTATTCTGCATCAAATTGATCAAAAAAAAAACAGATAAGCATGAGCACAAGAATGTTAGAGTGAAGACACTGCTTTTTAACATTGAAATAAGGAAAACCCCAATGATTAAATTTGAAGGCATAATAATCAGCACGATGGTTAATATGAACAGCAGCAAAACAGCAGGCGCTTAGAACTGGCTGAAAATGCCTACCGGGCCCGCCATTGTACTGGCCCTTATTGTTGAGCCCTGTATTGAAAGGATACTATTGATCCTAGTGTCTGTATGCACTGCATCAAAAGCCTTACACATAAGATGTAACTAGTCCAGCAATAATAATTTCCAGGTGATACTGAGAGCAACAGGGAAACATGGAGTGTGAGCTTCCAGCAGTAAAAGGTGGTGGGCTGGTCGCTGGCACGCAGTGGTGGGGAGAATAAAATATGTCAGCATTCTACCTTGCAAAGTGGCTTTGCACTTTAATCAAATGTGATTCTTCCGGCATACTTCATGATCATGCCACCAGGGCAGAGTCACAAAGTGACCTCTCTCTCTCACACTGCACTCATCAGCAAGCACTGAGGGAATCTGCCCCACGTCGAGAGTTGTTTTAGCCCTGGATTTTAGTTGTTTAACACAATTCCATTAAGAAATTATGGTGCATGTGGCACATTTAGACATTTGTTCTTGAGCACGGTTCCTATCATCTGATGTTTGTGCAGGATTCAGCAATTACTACAATCTGGGCATAGTTTGCTCTGCAGTACACACTGCAATCAGACACCTGAATAGTCTCTTTAAAACGCTGGATGGGAGTGCTTCTCCTCGCCCACAGTAGCATGTCTATAAAGCCTGGCAGCATACTTCATTATTTGACCATCAGTGCATGAATTATTGCTGCTATGATCAAGGAAAATTGTATACTAAACATTCCTGCTTGAACCTGGTTTCTTGTCAGCCAGCAGCAATACAAAGCACTTCCAGGCAAGGTGGCAGCATCTTGTGACTTCGGTAGTTGAGCACTATACCAACACGGGTTAGTATGTGGCGATGCTGGATTGATGCGATTGTTAAAAAGGACAGTTTCAATTCCTGAATTACTACATACAAAAGGATAATTACTCTTTCAGCAGATTCACTCATCTGTTCTGCATGTGCCTTATCCCTTCTATATTCAACTCTTGAGAGAGATGGGTAGAGCAGGCACATCCTCCTTACCCTGGAGTTTTGCAGAGGGTGCTTGATTCAAAGTGTTGCGTGATTGAGGTTGCTAAATCATCCGTAAAATGGTTGTGGTGATTTGCATGTGGAATAATACTTGGTCTGGGGCTGTTTGGAAAAATATCTCAGCTGCTGCTTTTAACAATCTATAATTCATAGCCATGATTCCGGTTGACTTCTTGTCACCCAAGAGCCCCAGCGGGTCACGGCACAACCAGGAACCCAACAGAAATACAACTCTCTCTTCCAAACACTCCCATCCATAAAGCCCCTAAAGCAAAACAGGACTGCAAAAGAAAATTATATGTCAATGCAAGAGGAATGATAATAGGAATCATATTTCAACAATATTTCAACCTGGTCTGAGATAGCATTCAATTAGAGGTTCCATCCCATCTAGCATAGTCAGTCAATACAGAAAGTTTCACCAAAACTAACAATCAGTGGTTGAGTCAGCAGTTGCTTTGATGGGACGAAATGAGAAGTCGAGAATGAGTGACAGGAATTGAGCACCAGAATGCTCTATAATGCTTTAGTTACTTATATATACCAAAGTCTGTATATAAAAAAAAATATTAAAAGTTAACTATTATATGTTAGCCCTTTAAGAGGTAGTGGCTTATAAAAACACCTCTCTGCTTAAAATGATCCAACTCTGCACCCTCTGACATCTAACTTACTGGCTCATCATGAAGAAATCACATAATGCGCTCCAAAACGTGTACATGCTCACTAAACCTGTTGAAAATTAGTCTGAAGTCTATAACCCCACAAGCTATCTGTCTAAAGTCTCAACCCCAGGTGTTACAAATCTTCCACTGAATGTGTGTGTGTCACATCAATCTCTACCTCCTGCTCAATGTATTGTCTCTTTCTCCTTCTATTCCTCTCCCAGTCCGTAGATGCTATGGGCTGCTTACTACTGCTACAGCGAGATATCACCAGATCAGCACTATTTTGGAAAGTGTTAACTTATCTGTTGAGAAAGACTCTTCTAGGAAACAGAAGTGCATGTCTACAGCTTAGATTGGTGGAAATACCTGGAGAGATTTCAAAAAAAAACATAAAGGAAAATACTGTTAAAAACAAGCGTACAGAAACAAACAGTAGAGGTCTAATGAATGCTAGTGCTGATGCTGGTACCACAGCAATATGGAAGGTGACAGCAGAGGTAGTAAATTTTATAGTAACACGCTGCAGTGTGTGCCAGCACTGCCGCGAACTCTGAGAGTAATCATGCGTGGATTATGCCACTTTAGAAGAGCAAGAGAAACAAAGAGTTGTATTGGTGTTTTATCTCTATGAATATTAATGTGTACATAACAGGTGATAAATGGGATGAGCCCCTAGTGCTATCTCAACAGTCAAGTTCAGCAGAAGAGCAGGACTTCCCATTCTGAGTCTCCATGGTAGCCCACACAGTGCCACAACACTGCAGTCTGCCCAGCCCCAAAACGCAAAGCACCCATCAGTACGCAGGGGTGGCCTGTGTCAGGAAGATCTGTAGATACTCTGCATGCATCTTCAAACAGAATCGCTAATGAACTAGCAGCATGCTACTTTGTGAATGTGCAACAAACCTCAGAGCGTTAAAAATAGAGGCTGGAGGTGCATGTGGTACACTCAAACAATTTCAAACAGATGCCAGAACCCACAGGTAAGCTATTAACGTTATTTTGCCATTAGCTTATTAGTTAAGTTTAATCTGTGGCTCTAGATAATGCTTTGTGGTGCTCTGGAAAGTTAAAATGTCACATGGGTACATTTAATCTAAAGGGATGCGTGTTATAAGCTAGCAAGTTAATCAGTTAGCAGTTTCTAATTAGTACACTGGGTGGTTGGGAGGCAAAACAAATAACAAGAAAATAGATATCTTTTGATCATTTTTTGATAAATATGGAAAAACAGTTAATGTAAATTTCATGTGCCACAAATATTAAGTTACTGGAACAGAGTCCATTGAGGGACTACTTATCTACCCTTCAAGTAGGTGGCAAACTGGTACCTAAAGCCTGGTGACATACCAACGCATTTTAGCAGTCCCATAAGATCACGTGGATACACAGTGTGATATGGATCTAATACACTTGGCTAAAATGTGTCATCAGCATGTGCTAGTGGTAAACAAAAAAGAGCATGATAAAATCAAGCACTTCAGTGGTCACAATTTTTTTATATGTAAGCTGAGAAAATGTTGGAGCGTGGAAAGAGAAAGTAGAACAAGAGTTTGAGTGTCATGTTTGAAAGCACCCACAGTGTTTATTTCATGTTGCATTTTTATTGGTTGGTCAGCATATGTGCAACACTGTAATGTTAAAACCTACTCAAGGCTGATGATCATGCTGTATCATAGACTATCTTTTGTTCGCAATATTCATGACAATTGTTGCTTTTTGAACTCCCTCTCTCATTGTACAATAAATGAAAGAGCATTGGTAGGTTTTTACAGAACGCTACTGATTGTCGCAATGTATGCAACCTAAAACCAAAAAATCATGACAGTGGGTCTGGGGTCAGAGACAATAATAATACATGAACCCTTTTAGGCAAATATCACCTCTCCATTGACACGTTACTTATACTGGTGATAAGCCATGGCATTAAACGGTGTTGTAACATTTTACTTCGGCTTGAGGAGTGCACTGTATGAAATGATAGCCTCTACTAAGCAAACCTAAGCAAATTTTGTAGGATTTCAAATCAGGTTATGAGTTGAGTACCCTTAAAAAGTTCTTTTTTAGCCTGTGAAATCCTCTTGGGTTTTAGGTGAACTTTATTCAACCTTGACAAAAAAATAGTTAATGATAGCATCATTTGGGGGGCGGGAAAAACCCATGACCTAGCCTTTGAACTGTTGGGTCTACTAATAATCTCAGATAGACAATTAAGAACAGGGCCTTTGGTACATCTTTCGTGATCATTTGTCCTCAACAACTCACTTATTTGATCAGCAAAAGGTCTACCTATTATGCGTCTATAGGTAGTTAGTTTAGGCATGATGTTGCGACTCCAAAGTTTATACATTTTCCCTGGGTCAGTGTAGATGCATCTAGTTAGGATTTGAGACACTGCCTCAAAGTTTTTCTCATATTCTTGAAAGTGCCAATGAGCAAAATGAAAGTGGAGAAGGCCTAGTGATTCATCTAGATTTGGCAGAGAGTATTGATTTAGGAGTGTTGTTCATTTTGTAAAAAGTCTAGAATAATATTGATCTAGTTCTTTTTTAACTTTGTTTAGATTTGGAGCTTGGGATTGTGGAGGTAAGTGCTTGGCAGACTGCAGGTCTCACAGGACTGGGAATTTGGGGCTCTGGTGAGACTTTAGATTTGCTGGATTGATTTGCTGTCTGCAGAGGTGTAACCACACGCCTGTCCATCATGCATGAAGCACTACTGCAGAATTTCCTCAACGAGACGCCAAAACAATGTCCTTCTTTTTCCCTTGTCGGGTTAAGCATCTCATATAGCTTCTCTTCATATCTGTGCTATCCTATCTTGTTTTTGTGCCCTCCCCTTCTTATTGATTGTTAGTTTCCTTTTCTTGTGTTCCATCATCATGTCTGTTGTCTGTCACATCATCCTCCTTGTCTTCCATCCACACTTGTCTTCTTCTCTCTCTTCTTCTCTTTCCCTTCTTCTCTTCTCTCTCTCTCTCTTCTTCTTCTTCTCTCTCTTTCTCTCTCTCTCTCTCTCCATTGTTGTGCCCGGTCCATATCTCATTATTGTCTTCTGTCTCCTGTCTTCTCTGCTGGCGGCCTCTTCATTCTCCCAGTCCCCTGGTCTTGTCACCTGCTTCCACCCTACTCTTCTAGTCTCTAGCTTGGCTCTAATTTCTTTGTTCTCTCCCTCATCCTTCTCCTTGTCCATCTTTTCTCCTCTCACTCAGTCTTTGGTCTCTTTCTGTCTATCTTTGGTCTCATTTATTCCTGTTCCTACTATCGCTTTGGCCACTCATGTCTCTGGTGTCTCACTCATTGTCTAATTTCCTGGGTCCTTGCTTTTGTCACTTAGCCTTTTAATAAGCATTTGTCTTGTCTAATTTAGTCCTCATCTCTCTGTTGTCCCTCTTTTCCCATCTCCAGTCATGTTTCAAGCAGATTCTCTCATATATCCTCTAATATCTTATTTTGTCTCATTCCTAACCTCATCTCCTCCTCTGTATTCCCTTTAATCAACCCAGTCATACCACTCCAGTCTCCTTTTTGTCTCTTCCTGCAGTAGCTGCTCAGTAATAGCTCTGTTCTGACACTGAACCTCCCCTTTCATCTCTGCAAAGCACGAAGAGGGTGATGCCATGCTGCTGCTTGTAAGCCACTCCTCTCTGTCTGCAAGGGAAGAGGAGGACTAAAATCAGAGCTGATGATAGGTTTCACTGGGAACCAAGCTTAGAGACTTAAGCTCTGCCTGACTACAACAAGCTTTCATCCACTTTAAGCATCATGTTGATTTTCCCATTAGCAGCTGGGTGAGTGTAGACAGCTTGACATTTTACTCTCTATTATATAGAGTATATTTTAATATAATATATATATATATATATATATATATATATATATATATATAAAGAGAGTATATATATATATATATATATTATACTGTATATATATATATATATACACTTTTTCATGATTATGATCAAATTCTAAACACAACTCTTTCTGTATTGTTCATGCATACTTGTAAGAGTAGAATCCATGTTTTGAACTCCATTATCATCAGAGTCCAGAAGAATGACAGCTGCCCAGCACTATGTATGTTCTCACACAATGACTTGCAGAAAAGCATCATCAAATTATTATGACCTCACTGGGCAACATTTTTCCAGTTTGAAATCGTCATTCTCAAAATTAGTCCAAGGTGAGCAAGGTCACTGATCATTTTATGTGACAGTTCACTGGGAATGATAGCTGGACTCACTCCCTAAGCAACATTTGCCTGGTGTGAGAGGTCCTCCACTCTGATAACCTCTGAGCCTTGCATCCTGTAAATACAGCGAGGCCTGATCAAATATGTGACAACACTTAGAGAGGAAGAGAATGCGATGCTCATAAACACACTTGCTGAGCCGGATCATTCCTTTATCATCTCTGACAGACTGAAAATCTTGATTTGATTGTTATTCTTTCTTTTTCCCTCTTGTGTCTTTCAAAGTATTGGTGCACATCCGAATCAGTGGTTTCAGCAGCATTTGAAATCAAAGTTTATAAAAACTACAGGACCAATACACCTTAGAATGACTTCAAAATTACAGGCATGCTTCCTGCAAGAAATACCTTTAAAGGCTAAAATTACTACTGCTAGATATCATAAGTGTTTATTAGGTGAACTCTACTGCAATAACTTCTCGCAGTCAAGTAACTATATGTTACACTGTTAAACTTTAATGTAATTTTACAAGGCAAATGCTATTGATGTAAGTTATCGTGTCCAAGGCCCACTACAGTAGGCTCGCACACTGCACTTACTTGTACAATAGTAATGCTGTTTACTGCTTTTTGATACAGCAGTAAGACAGCAAATTTCATATATACAAAGTACTGCAAATGGCATGTGGAACAATTGATTAGTAGTACATACAGAAGTTAATCAGAAATATTTAAACAAAGTGAAGGAAAATCATTGGTTAGTGTATTCAGGCAAACTATAAATGCCTTCATGGGTAGCTACAGGCAAGAGTGTAAGGCTTTCTGTTTAAAAATCTACTAATTAGATTACCACTTTGGGTTAGTCTTCTGGCAAAGATCGCTTATAATATCAATGCAGCCAGGACGAAGTAATTCTAAGGAGGATTTGCCCTTGGGGAGAGCAATGTGCCATCTGATGTAACTAAACACAACATGTATTGCCATACACACGCCTGCCTTCCAGGAGCACAACAGGTGACTTTGAGGCCTCGCAAATGTCAAAGTAGTTTTACGTACAGAGAGAAAGTAGAGGAGTCTTGTAGTTGTTTCAAGAGCAAAACATGAAACATTCATTTAATCTCTGCTTACTGACATCTGCACTGACAGCCTGTTCTCTAAATGCATGTTTTGTGTGTACATTGACAATTGCACATTCAGTAGGGATTTTCATGTGAAATCTCAGATAGCTGCCTGTTCAAGCTGTGTAAGGTGACACATTAGAATTGCCACAGGGGCCTAAGGGGCCCCTGACCTATTTACAGCCCCTACCCCACTGGTCACACACAGCCAAAGCATACACTGAGTCTGTAATATCTACACACACACAAAAAAACATACTCTAAATTCAACCTTCCAGATTTCACCACAAAAGGTGAGAAGGCGTGAGAATGGTTAGAAAACTAAACTGAGATCACTGTCGCTAGTAGTGTGGCTCACTCTATGGAAAGTAGAAATGTTTGAAGTTTAGAAGAGGTTTAGTTGAACTAAGTTTAAATAAACGCACAGAAATGCAATAATCTCAAGGTAGCCAAATATCATTCGTTAGTCGTGCTGGTCAAATATTATTGCAAATATCATGTCTCTCTGTTGTTATCTTTGTATTTTATAAATGGCACTTTGACTTTCTATGTCCAAAAAGTGCAAAACTAAATTCTCTCTTAATGATAGTTCATGCAAAAATCGTGTAATTTAACTGGTTTGACTAAACGAGATTTCCTATTTTTTCCAGAAAAAATGAATTCAAACTTGGGGTCAGAATAAGTAGCTCCAAAATAAATAAATCCAAAATGACATTGAATTGAAAACCCTGTTGACTTCAAATAAAAACTGAGAACACCTCAAAATCCTTTGTAAAAGTTTGTTACAAAACAAAGGCATGCCAGGTTTGGTCCAAACATATAAGGGTTGTATAAACATGATAGCCTAAATTTAAAGAGAAGTGTCGCTTTTTCACCATCGCAAAGTGTAGCATACATCGTATATTACCTTAGTAATACAAAATCCTATTTCGCAGCTCGGCCCTTATTGGCGTTGGGTTCTTGAACACCCGTGTCCGTCCCAGCAGATGCTGGAAACAAATCGCCATCTTATGAACATGGTCTTCGCGCTTGGGCTTAATCTGATCTGTCGTAATGGATTCAGCTGCACTGACTGGTGAAGGGAAAGTATACATGCTTCAGCGCGCACTCTTGGTGTTTAGGAAACTAAGTCAAGAAACTCTCATCACATGAACATTTATTCTTTCAGCTCTGCAAGAAGCCTGGTCTATTTAATAAACTATAGTAACTATATTAAGTAACATATATTTTACTTGTAAAATAGAAAAAGAAGAATATGTTTATGGAGTTTTTTTCGTTGCTGTTGATTTGTTTTGATGTTTTATTTTTTACCTGTGTGAAACATCACTCATTTAAATAAACAAAGAGAGGGACGAGGCATGCAAGATCACTAGTTTTCATATTGCCCTTTTGCTTTGGTGCAGAGGTTTAGACTGAACAAAGTGAGACGCAAGGAGGTGTGTGTGTAAGGTGCAGGTGTGCGGTGGCCTGACATGTGGCTTGTGTGTGTGGCTCACGGTTCATGCCTGTCAACTTGTACGTACATTAAAGGTCATTTGAGGAAAATAAGTGTCCTCCTATCCCATTGCCGTCACAGTATTTTCTTTCTGATACTTGCACACAAAATACTACTTCTTGAATAGCAGACATTTTCAATCTTTTCTAATATATAGTTAACCATGAGCTCTACATCCAACAAACAACAGGCAGGGGAAGTCATTCATTTCAGGAAGTACAGTGGCTTTGGATTTAAAACACGCTCATTTTTTTACACCAACTTTAAGAATTGTGGGCGTAAACGACTTCTTTGACTGGTCGACTTTGCCCGCAGGTCGCTCATCACATGGGCTGGTTACTGAATAAATGCGGGAATATTTAACTGGTCATGATGTTATAACCATGATGATTTCTGAATTATGCTTTTCAGCTTAGTTTCAAGAATTGTATTTGGTCTTGAGGGAACCTTGAATTCGGACTGATTAATCGACAAGCAGTGTAATTTGAATAATGACCTTTTCTTGCAGACATGAATAAAATTAAATTTTGTGCTGCCCACGATGGGCTTCCGAGGCGCTTCTCGACTGAGTTTGTGGAAGTCAGCAACCATAACGCTGTGCCAAATGCTTTTTCTGTAGCCATGTGTTTAGCACCAGAGACGGAGGCCAGTGCTTGGGAGTTTGGCTACACACATGATCTCAGCTCAAATGAGTCATACTGGCAGTAAATGGGCTGAGCACAGACAGCAAACAAAAGACCACCGAGGTAGCAAAGGTAATTCATCATGGCAAAAAGGTTTAAAAGAAGCACTTTGACATTATCAGACAAGAATTTTTAAATGTGTGTTCACGCACAGCAGGAGAAATCAAAGAAACTAAGTAAAGGTAGCTGGGGGTGAGGGAAAATCTAAAGATAAGCTATTATTCTCACTGAAAATTTTATGCATTGTGGATTATGTATAAAGTAAGAATCCAAATGATGGTTCATATCAATCACACATCAAACAAGAAGAGTGAGGGTAAAATAACACTTTCATTTGGCTAGGCTATTACCTAAGTAAAGAACATTCATGCGCATAACGAACACCTCACTTTTTAAATTATTTATTCTGTCTTTCCTGTTCTTAATATCTCCTCTTCTTCTCCTTCTTCTAGAAATGCGACAACAAACACAGGTATTCAGGCTTGTGTCGACTGCCAGTCTGCTGAAAACACAATCGCAGCTGACAGCGTGTGTGCTGGCGATAACGGCACGCGGGGTGAGATGGCAAACGCAACCAGTCACCATACATCATAATGCACGCGCAAACAGAGACACGCTCTCTTCAATCCTGTGATTTACTTACACGCACACAAAGAGTCGTTTAATTTGAAAATTGAAGCCGTTTTGATCCACCACACCTACAGCCAATGCTTAGTAACAACAGGAGGCTAAACCGGTAAATCCTCCAAACGTCGATTGAACTAAGAGAGAGTGCTATTAATAATGACAGAAGCGCTGCAGTAATGCCCAAATGCTATTTAAAAGGCTCAAGTCCGACTCGGAGTCTTTGAATGGAGGGCACGAAGAGCATAGGGAGGGAATTAATTCTGTATTCATGGCCGCTTTGACTAAAGGTAAGGGCTTGTATATACGCTTATATACGCTGTGAGAATCAACTCCTACTAATTGAGCCACAGAAACAAAATGCAAAAACTGTTTGTCATTGGGAACCACCTTGGCATCTACCTCTTTTTGTCAGGGCATGATGCAGCAATGCCCCCTAGTAGGCAACAGACACCCTGGTCTGACTTCCTCCTCTCTCTCCATGCGCCCTGGCCTCCTTTATAGCAGACTATATCTACACAGAGAAGGTTCCTCCTGGAGAACAAAGCTCATTATGCAGAACTAAAGCACCCTGGGTGCCTCTCTGATCTCGCCTGATCTTTCTCCTGGCAGGTCGGCACCTTTCTCCCGATTTGGACGGCCGGCAAGAATTCCTGACCCCAACTCCGCCTCCACTTAATTACTCACAGAGATCGCGAGATATATAGTAGAAACATCCGCCTCTTTTAATGAGTTTTGCGCACGTCGCTTGCTATGCTAATTCTACTAATACAACGACGCCTTCATCATGAGCACTGAGTTACATCCAACTTCCTTTTCAGCTTATTAGAATTACTGATGTACTTTGTCTACTTAATTATGGTCGTATACAAAGTTTCACTTAAGAAATAAGGTAAAATTGTTAAAAATGCTAATATATATAGTGGTAATAAGGTACAAATGTCTACCTTTTAAATCTTTACATTTTCTGAATATGGATAGATTTAAAAAGAGCAAAAATGTGCCAAGTTGTAATTAGTTTTGAGAAAGCATTGTCACACCAAGAGAAATGTCTCCAGAAGTCAGAAAATCCAGATGGATGTATCAGCTGTAAAAAATTGCATTTCGCATAGATAACATCAGAAAGCGCAGAATTCAGGTAGATGTGATAGTATTGTGGAGTTGGAACTCTGACTTGAGGGTAAGGCCCAATGAAAAGTTCTCACTGAACAACTCAAGAAATCTCCAGAACAAATGGAATGCAGCATTATTTTTAACTTGAATCAGTGTTTAGTATGAAACATCCATGAAAAGTGATGCAACGATGGTTATAAAATTTCACTGGGGAAACGCATGCAGTTGAACGTAACAGGGACTAAACTTCATCTCAAAGCACAGTCAGACTGACATATCATCACTGATGTATTTAAGCCTATATCTACTTTCCATAGTTACAGGATTCATTTGGGGAGGCCTGTAATTTGTGCCTTGAGCTAGTGTCAAATAATTAGCTGTATAATTGAGCAGGTCAACTGCTATAGCTACATATCTGGACAACAAACAGCTATACACATTTATCTGACTGTTATGTAATATGAGTGTGTTAAGTATTAATGGCATGTCATCCTGTTCCTTGTAAAAAGAGACACTGTGCAGTGAGGATTTATCATTATCACTGAACAATTATATTCTAAACATAACTGTGACGCACACATGCACAGTGACCTCAGGCTATAAAGTGAGCCGGTGAAAGAGCAAATAGAAGTGTGTAGATACTCCAAATTCATCACACTGAGCAAAAAAAGACAATGATGTTTAGAACAGAGCACTGTGCCGTGAAATTTAAAAGGACTCAGTTTAATCCTCACTTTGTGCACCACTCCCCACAAAGAAACAAAGTCTGGAATAATAGTATCAAATCACCCATGGAACTATATTTTAGTAAATGGTGTGATTTCATCAAGATTTAGAAGCACTGTAAGTGTTTACAACTACAGTTTCTCAGGTTAATGTGCCATATTTGGTATATGATAAAACACAAATATCAATGTTTGTATTCTGTGCTTGTTTAATTTAGGTAAGGCATATTTTCAGAAACATTAAACCCCTAATTTTAATATTTTGTATAAAAGTAATTCCATTTTACCAGCAGAAAATGTGGCCAAATGGGTCATTAAGATTTTTAATGTAATGTTTATTGATTTATTTTAATGAAAGACATCTCTATGCTCTACCAGGACTGCACTGTATTTTTGTAAAATGCAAGAAATGAGTTTGAGCGTAATTAACATTTGCTGGAAAACTAATGAACTATGCTGCTATTTTTATTTTCACTTTTGTCACTGAACAATTAAAGAATTCACTTTTTCAAGTGTATGGTGACATTTATGTTTTCATGCTAATAGTGATAATACATATACTACACAATATGTGACTTCTTGGATCATTTATCCCTAACTATAGTTTGTTGCATATAATTTGGTCATAATGGCTTATATGAATAATCTGATTTGACTAATAGAAGAGACACATTTGCTGGGATGACTAATCGGTATGTAAGTAAGAATGGGAACTGGCGAACATGATATCAGTTATCGTCTGTACGCATTTCAAACATCAGCAGGTAAGAACAGCACGATGGCCATACAGAGCGCTGCATCGAAGACAAGGTAAAACAATGCATATGTACAAAACATTGGCGGTATGAATGTAATGCAAAAGAAAAAGTAAAGAAGGACTGGGTAAAGGCACACCGTATTTCTGCACTTTGAATGTGTCCACATCGTATAGTGAACTGAGACGATCTTGCTGCATTGCCAGCTGCAGTGCATGGTAAAGCTACATTGCTGCATTGTGTCATAGTCGTCGTGCAGAGCGTTTAGTTTTGTTCTCTTCCTTATGTTTTCTCTATTGCGTGAAGAGCTGAATCAGAAGAAGCTTCCAGCATAATGCAAACCATCGGATCAATTCTTCCTTTTGTTTAAGGTCTGGGCGAGCGTCGACATACAGGTCAGTTACGCCTGTCGCTTAATTAGAAATTTGAGCTATCTATCACTTAAAGCACCTATAACGATTTCATACACGCAAACGGGAAATAAATTCACCAAACCACCCCAGCTTTCAGTAGTCTATTCGGTTGTTTAGTGCCAAAAGTTTGTAGTTTCAATCAGCGCTTGGAATAATCTGTTCATCGGTTATTTTGGCGGAGCTACTGTAATAGTGCAGCAAAAGTAGCTTAATCTGGTGCTCACAGGAAAGCTCTGTAAAGCTGAGAGAGTGAGAGAGAGGGGGTTAGAAAGCTCTGCCCTGTGCTGCAGGCAAGCAAAAACAGGCCTGTTGGTTCCATGCTTCAGGACTGGCCATGAGAATGAGCAAGCCATGAAGAACCAAGATTAAAAGTGCGTATATCCCAATTGATGCTCTGTCACTCTTTCTGAGGGAATTAAGTATCGATTTGAAATGAAAATATAATTGTTTTGTGGGCGAGGGCTGCGCATAGTGTGAGCTCTGCATCCTCTAGAAAAGTACATGCCATAAGTATAAATATTGCTTTTATGTTTTTATCAACGCTGGTTTTACTCTGACGCTATTTTTACAAAACTACGCATTTTACTCTTAACTAAATACAGATGAAAATGATGAGCCTCGTTAAAAACACATTGAAACTGAAGGGCAGCCGTGAGTATTTTAGTGGCTATATCTGTAAGCTTTCATTGCCACATCAAGAGGCGCAATAGAGCCACGGACCAAAAACACGACTGATCGCATGTGTTCAGTCTTCGCTGTGTTTTGTTGCCATGCTTCATCCGCATTTTAGGACCGGGGCACAGATTAGTCCGCAAAAGCGTCCTCTGGTGAAGCCAATAGAAATCTTTCAAGAAACTGTTAGATATCTGCGCAGCAGAATAATGCACGCTCCGTCAATAAGCTGCGCGTTTCATCACTGAAGAATGGCATAAGTTGCAATTGGATCAGGTAAACATTCCTATCATCGTCCTTTTGTTAAGTTGTCACAATATGAACAACAATTCGTGTGAACTGGGATTGATCATACCCATCAAATCTGAATTTGATTCATTCATTCATGCTTTAAAATGCTCAATCTAGGCTAATGGATTCTGATCGACAGCGTTTAGCCTGCATTGCACCATCTCAGCATGATTAAAACTCATAATTATGGAGTTTCTGACGGACGGGCCCTAAAACGGCCAACAATGCCAAGCATATAGGATTACAAACATATTTTAATGGCTATGCACTTCAGTAGCTATGCTATATCCCAGGTTTAATGAAGCTTACAGTACAGCCTGATTTTTATTATTCTCATTTCCCTAATACTTGTTTTGAAGTAAATGAAGAGTCTATTCTGCGGTCGGAGGTCCTTATTTCCGAGTATTTATGCATTTTTGAGACAAATTTGAACTTTAGGTTTGTTACCCAACTGAGTTTCAGGATGAATGTTGCCGTCCCAGTGAGTTGATTGTTAATTTTCCTAAACATGTGCTGAAGTTAATTTAACCTCTAACCATTAATCCAGAGCTTGGGCTGACAGTAACTTCAGGCTGGCTTTCTGATAAACAGTTGCGCTTTTGGCTTTTCTTTTAGCGCGTTTTCAATGGGACTAGAGATTTGCTGTTACTAGACTGACCCAAATTGGTCAGATCCTATTATAAGTTAGCCTGAGGCTGCTCATGTTTGAAATGAGAGGAAGGCACGGGATTTCTAACTTAAACTGGGAAAAAAATATGGTGTGTCCAAAGGTAATATGGTCATTTATGCAGAAAATACCTCAAATTAAAACATGAGAGGTTCTGAGAAACTTTTCAGTTCGAGTAACCTCAAGCAACATCTGTGCTGTTTGAAAACTCTCATATGCTGAGAAGCGCAAAACTGTATAAAAATTTTACAAGAAAAGAAACTGCATTTCCCTAACTCTGCACTATATTATGAAGTGATACAAGATATATGCAGTAGCAGTAATGTATGCAAGTATCAAATACAAACTTACATCTATAGCAAACTTATTGGTCAAAATAACGTAAAGCCTTATGCACGTGTTCAGAATTAAAATCGTTTACCAATCTGGTCTTATATATATATGTGTGTGTGTGTGTGTATGAAAGGAGTTATTTAAATTAATATTTCACAATATTATTAATAATTCAAATTATTCAAAAACAATAACATACAGTAGCAGTTGATGTAGGCCCAGTGTTTAGTAATTATTTGAATATGCTTTTCGATAACTAAAATAACTCTTATTATTTCTTCAGTAACTAAACTATAACTTTCACTAGCAACGCCTGGGTTTGATCTTAGCAACACTGTCAGAGAGAGGCAGATCAGAACAAACCAGATTGTTTTTTCATTCACCTCTGATAAATGGCAAATGATATGTTTACACATATGCCATTAATATCAATATTGTGCTAAAATGTGGGATTACATAATGACGAGCACTTAAAGTGTACAACGCAATCTCACAACATTATTACACACTCTAGATTTGTGTTGCCAACTGTAAACCTTTTGCCAACATAAAAAGCTCTGACTTATATCTGCCTCTTCTTAAGACGCACACATTTAAAAGATGACAGGCCATAAAGCTGCTTTGATCTTCCTTTCTTGGTCCAACGCCGAATAATAATGGTAATGCTGGTATCCCACCGAGAGCATGTCATTGTCATTGGTCACTGGTCATTATTTTGTCAAGAGCCCTAGTTACCCTTAGTAACCATCAGGGTGACAGAGGAGTTTGAATAAACAAACTAAAGAGAAGACATTGTGTGTGTATCTCGTTGTGAAGAACTGGAAGTCTGAGGCGCTGAGCTGAAACAGAAGATTATTTTGGGTTATTCGCTGGTTTTTTGGATAGTGTTTCATTACATTTAAGGTCAAAGTGTTGACTTTTCACTTCCCGCTGATGAATCCTGTTTCTTAGTTTGAAATCTGCACTGACTTCGAGCTGGACTGACTTTAAAGTAAGTTCCTTTCATGTTTTTTCTTGTCATTACGAACCGTTATTGCTACAAACCCTACCCGTAATTTAATGTGTCAAGAGGATTTTTGTTTAATGAGAGCGCTTGAACAACGTCTGCTGTTTCTCAGCCGTGCTCGCAAAAACCTCTTTACCCCGAGACTTATCAATACTGAAGCTCTTGATGTGTGTGGGGAAGCAATTTTTTCCACATTATGCCTTTGTTCGTAACGGACCCGAAGCGCAAATGGTGAGGAATTTATATCAGATGGTCGTAATGATCGCTTAATTAAAGCAGGTATATTAAAATCATTTTCCTGTCCCTGCTGGAATCCTTTTAAGATTGAGACTAATTGTTCTTCATGGCCTCTTCAAATGAATCTAATGCTGCAAAACACAATCTGTTGCTGCTGAAAGTTAGATGATCAGCAATGCACGCTGATTAAAAAAAAATAAAACAAGATGTGAGTGTCATTTAAAGTTAACATTAAATCAGAATCGATCCTGTTTGCTTGCACTTGGTCTTACTTCGTGAATGATTCTTCAATGACATATTATTCCAAAGAATAAAATGTAATAAACTAACTTGAAAATAAAATAGCCTTACTGAAAATGATCAAATAAAATAATAAAAACACCCAGTGGATCAATCTCCATCATAATTTTGTCTTGTTTCCATCCTGTTTTAAGTCAGAAATGCTATAATATGAAACAGATTGTGAAGGTGGTTGGATTTTTCAGGCCGGCCATGTGAAGAGATCTGATGTTCTCTGAGATGAGCCCAGACAGCTTTGACTTAATCATTAATAGAGATTACAGTACTGTGATGTGCAAAGGCATGGATGAGGCCGGTTCTCAGGTAAATATTACCAAAAGAGGCCTGGTATGAAAGTACAAGAAAAGACAAGAGGAATAAGGAAGATTATTTTACTGACTTAAACTTATTAAAATCAGTGTTTTGATTAAATAGAGTCTAAGTTTTTTGGAAAATCAAAAACTGCTGTACTATTATTACTTATTATGATAATTATTTTGCGGTACACAAAGTGAAATAGTTCATTGCAATCTTTGTCTCACTTTTTTATCTTGGAAGTCTTGGGTTTATCTCACAATTGATCACTTTGCATTCTATTGTTTTAGAAAAGTCACAATTACCTTTATTTTTTTTTTTAGAATATGTCTGGTAGATATAAAATCAGTTGATTCAGATATGAAAGAAATCAGAATTGTTAGGGAAAAAAAGAATTCAGGATTTATATCTCATACAGTTATGATTTTTTCCAATTGAATTTATAGAGTTTTTAATATGATACAATCTTCAATTAATTATTCTATGGATTTTATAATATTAAAGTTTTCTATCTTATAGAAAGATACAACAAGTAGCAATTTATTTTAATTGCAGTCTCATTTATTTTAATACGTCTTGGTGGAAACAAGCTTCCATGTAAGCTAACTCAGTTTAGCAAAATGCACCTTATTAATGGATATTGTACTTTCTTACAAATTAGCATCAGAATTCCAAGGCTTACAACGTGATCTATAGTAGACATTACGATAGATCTCAGTATTCCGTCTCTTAGAGTTAAACTATCTGGAACTTCGCTCTTTCATGGTACTTGTTGATACTTCTATTTAGCACAAAAATGCTTTACTTATTCTAGATGGGCTTATTATATGTGTCACTGGGGAACCTTGGATCAGTAACACCAAGCTAGCTAATCCAACGTGATCTTAAAGAGCAGACACTGTCATAGTTTATTTGTAATCACTATGCTAAGATAGGGCTGGCGGAACAGAGAGATTTAAGGTTTCTATCGTGGTGCTTCTCATTTTGCTTGGATCTCGCTCATTACTCATCTCACAATGACCTAAACAGGCTGAAGGCAGCTTCTCCTCAGACCGACTCGATGAACGCTGGCTCAAGCCGCATCAAAGCCTGTATCCTCTTATCCTGCTGTGGGCCCCACTCTCTCTCTCTCTCTCTCTCTCTCTCTCTCTCTCTCTCTCTCTCTCCTCTCTCTCTCTCTCTCTCTCTCTCTCTCCCTCTCTCTCTCTCTCTCTCTCTCTCTCCCTCTCTCTCTCTCTCTCTCCCTCTCTCTCCTCTCTCTCTGTCTCTAACTCCCCTCTCCTCTCTCCCTCTCTCCTCTCTCCCTCTCTCTCTCTCTCTCTCTGTCTCTCTCTCTCTCTCTCTCCTCTCTCTCTCTCTCTCTCTCTCTCTCCCCCCTCTCTCTCTCTCTCTCCTCTCTCTCTCTCTCTCTCTCTCCCTCTCTGTCTCTCTCTCTCTCTCTCTCTCTCTCTCTCTCTCCTCTCTGTCTCGCCCTCTCGCTCCCTCTTGAATCTCTCGCTCTCTTGAATCCTTGATGTTGGGGAAAGGACTATTGCCTAAACGTTGTGAACTTGTTACACGTGTCTTTAAAAACCTGTAAAACTACGTCATGTACAACTGATATTCTTCTGAAGACCAAACTGAACTCATTTCCATAGAAGCCTGTTGCTGTAGTGTCATTGTTGTATGTATTTATTTAGGTATGTATGTGTTTATTTAATATATGATTTATTCATATTTTTTGAATTTTAAATTTTACTTTAGTTTGAGTAATTTTTTTAAAATTGGTAATAGTTTTGTTATTTAGCATTATAACTTTATTTAGCTTGTACTTTTTATTTATTTATTTAATGGTTAAGTTTTGGCACGTATTTATATTTATATGAATCTTTTATTTTAATAGCTATAGTTAACAATTACAACATAAACATTGACAGAAAAGCAAGATCGTGTGTTTAAATAAATAATAATTAAATAAATAATTTTAATGTAATCAGGACAACGCACATTATCAATACATACTATGTAAAAATCATTAGTCCCTTTTATAGTATTTATTTATATTTTAACTTAGCCTTTTAAATCATTATAGGTTTTTGTTTTATTTTAATTTAATTTGAGTAATTTTCTAATCGTTTCGGTTTTTTTAATTTAGCTTTATAGTAATTTTAGCACTTCTGTTTTCAAAGTTTGTTTTTAAGTTTGAGTTATATCTGTATTTTATATATCTCTATTTCAGCCTTGCTTAAATTAATGAACACAATTTAAATAGTTTTAAAAAAATTTTTTAAAAATTTAATTAAATTTAGCTTAAATTTAAAACTGTATCACATGATAATTAACACTTTGATCATATAAAAAAATCTTGCTGTCTATAATAAGACAGCTCACTGGATTGACATGGGTCACTTTAAACATGGCAGCATAAATGCTGAATTAATGCTAGTCTCGTTGGTTTTAGCAGAGTACAGTGTTCTCAGCTATTCAGCATTATGAATCTCTTTAGCTGACCCAGTTGTCAGAAAGTAAATGGGGATTTGATGAATGAGATGCTTTGAATAATTATATTCTCTTGGCAAGTGGATGGATGTGCTGAATATGCTTGTGCATAATAATGGAATGAGTAACAAAGTCAAGCTTGACATCCCGTCGATACTGAATATCAGTACTTGTGTATTAGATTTTTGATTATGTGTTTGAAAGACATTTTTTGTAAATACTGAATTCGTGGCTGATGTTTTGGTTTGCTTTTAAGCCGCATGTGTACTGATACCAGTTCTATAGAGTGATGAAACTGAAAACGCTGTAAAGTTTGGAGTCAAGTCCTGATGCAAGAAAAAAACAGGAATATGTGAAAAGTCAGCATTAAAAGTGATTAAAAACTGATTCATTTAGAGACTAGTTTTGTTTTTTGAGTGGAGCTGGGGGAGGTGGAGGGAGTCAGGAAAGTCTGGTGTGCTGCAGGAATCTCGAGTGAATGCATATAAATACAAGGCAGTAGCTCATTGGCTGCATAAGAAGCATGAACCAACAGTTTGTGCCAACTCTGAATATCACCAGCTAACGCTAACAACTCATCTAGAGGTTCATGACTGAACTATATATGTTAACTAAAGATCGTCATTGCAGGCCAGGCATGCGCTGTGAGGACTGCTGCTGCGGTGGCCCGCAGGCTCAGAGGAGAGACGAGAGGAGGGCAAGCCAGGCTGGCCGAGGGTCTGCAGAGACTTGACCAGGCTAAACATTACCACCTCAACACGCTGACCAGGAACAGCGTAGACTTCACAGAGACCTCATCTCCATCAAAACAGGTGTGCAGAAGGAGTACATCTTCTAAAAGACGTTAGAGCACTTTATAGATGAAAACATATTTATTTATTGACAGGCAATCCATGGAAAGAGGACTCCACAGTTAAAGCTACGACCGCCAATAATGATGTCGGTCTGCACTTGCTGCATCTAGCAAGAGGACCTGCTTCCCATCATCCCAGCGCAGGAAAGGAGGCAGACAGTCACAGGTAAGACCGTGTCATCGAGGTTGGTCGTGTCTTCTCATTATCTTCAGATTCTAAGGGTAAATGGAAATGAACATGAACAGTTAAAGGGTGACTCCACCAAAATGTACATTTTTGTCTTTAATCACTTATCCCAGTGTCGTTCCAAACTAATAAATGCATTGTTCATCATCGGAGAACAATTTAATATATCTTAAATGAAACACTATAGACTGTCCAATTGACCGCCCTTAAACTGTCAAGGTCCAGAAAAGCATTAAAAAAATAGTATAAAGAATAGTAAGGAATACTTTTTGTACTCAAAGATATAATGAAGAGACACAGATGAGACGAATTGTTTAATGAAGTCATTATTTTTATTTTCTTCGCATACAAAAAGTATTATTGTCGCTATAAGGTACAGATTGAAACACTGATGGCATACGGACTATTTTAACTATGACTTTCATACTTTTTGACCTTTTTGACCAGTCCTTCTAGTTTTCATCCAAAATAATTGAATTTGCGCCCGAAGATGAACAATACTTTTTTATGGGTATGAAACAAAAATGTAAGTGATAATAACGTTCATTTTGGAGTGAGCGACCCTTTAAATGCACAATATTTACTAATACCAATAAATGAAAGAACTGCAGGTATGTGGCCAAAAACAATATAGCACCGATTTTTGTGCATCTGTATTAATCAAATTCAGGTATTTTTTATCCAATAAACATTCAAAGCTGGATGCAGCAGCTCTATATGCTTCAGTCAGCGAAGCCCTGATAATTCTGATGGATTTCAAAGAAAGATGATGTGCCAAGATGAAGCTAATCTCTTTAGTGCCTCATTATGTAACATGACTATCCAGCTCGTCTTCTCCTGTATCCCAGCTACAGCCGTGGCATGTACCCCACTCCAGTTAGGCTGAGGTTGGCATGGATTTCAACAAGAAATGAGAGAATTTATTCCACTTGATACTTGACACAGCACAATCTTCAAACAGAATGTAGAAAATGAATCCGTTGTAATTAGGATCTCTGCTTCAGGGAATACGACTCTAAAAAGGAAGCTAGACACTCCCACCCATTCTATAAATGTTTGATATTGTATCTTAGACCCACTTTGCATTCAAAAAGTCGTGTGTAGGATAGAGCAACGGAAACAGGCAGCGTGTTTACAGTCAAAGGAGCCCAAACAGAATGTCCTACTGTCCCAGAAATGCTGTATGCACAAGATCTCTGTTGTGAATGGCAAAAATGTATTTGAGTTTGCTAATTCAGAAAAGTTGGGCGTGCAAATGGTGTAACTTGTAAACAAACAATTAAAGATTTGCTTTTTATGTGTGTAATGTAGTAAGATTCTGGAAAACGTAGAGGTGTACATCCTTTGCCTACCAACAGATCCTCTGCAGTGAATAGGTGCCAGTCAGAATGAGAGTGCTAACATCTTATAAAAATATACAATAGTATGGATAGATAAAATGCACTTAACTGTAAGCAATCATTTTGTTACAACATGGATTTGTTGATTACTGGTGGAGTAAACACGATTTCAACAAATTTTAATTTTGAGAGGAAACTATTCCTTTAAGGGAAACAGTCTGTGAGAAAATAGACTAAAATGTCCACGTTCCATGTTTGATCCGATTAGCTAATATGTCTGTAATTTTATTCAATTACTTTTTAAGTTGTGATTAAATTACTGGCAGCATCATGCGGACAATGCAGCATTTGGTCCGCGGGCCAGTTGGTATTCTATATTAAGAAATGAATGCATTAGAAAAAAAAACACATACATGAAGTATTCAGTAGAATTTGATTCTGCCAAGGCAACTGAGCGAGAGGATCAAATTATGTTTTAGCATAACGGCATGATGGAGCTTGCATATATGTGCCATTATGAATGTGAAATGTGAGGTTGAGGGTCCCTGGGAATGAAAGCTGAATCAGATTGTGCTTTGAGTGTGTGTGTGTGTGTGTGTGTGTGTGTGTGTGTGTGTGTGTGTTATGTATGTGCATGAATGCTTTCTCGATTAGAGTCTGTGTGCAGCGATGGGCATCTGTGATTGAGGATTTCCTCGGTTAACTGCAACCACTGGCTCTGATGATGGGATAATCACATACACACACAGAGAGCCATCCATCCTCAGACACATAATGACTTAGTAAAGATTTATTGGTTTTGCCTCTACGTTGATATGTTCACCTGTTCATATATTTACACCGACTCATTTAAAGAGATGAATGAATGAGAGTGAAATAGGAGGGCTCTATAATACCTAGGAGCAAATTGGGAAACGCCGTGACGCGTCTAACAGCTAAAGATCTGGGCCAACTAATGAGACAAAGAGAGAAAACGCTCCTGTTTGTGCCTCTTGAGCGAGACGCATCTCAGGTTGCTCCACTGGAACTGTCCATTCAAATAGTGAACTCAAGGTTGCTTTGGATGACAAGCATGTGCTAAATTAGCAAGGAAGACACAAGAGATGGAAACGGACAGTGTTTTGCCCGTCTCTCTGTCTGCACCTCCTGTAACATCCACTGCCTGTCCGTGCTGTCTCTCTGTGGACCTGAGGGGAAGCTGCCGGTTCTTCGTCTTTATGCTTGTTAGGCAGACAGCCTGTGGGCAACCAACTAGTTCCTGCTTCGCTTTACTTCCCCTTATTTCCTGTTTTCCTTGCGTCTTCCTTTTCTTTCTGGTTCACTCTCTGACAGAGACGCTCTGTCTTTTATGTTTGTTTCTCTTTCTTCTCGTTTCTTCTTTCCTCTTCTCTACCATCTCCTCCTCCTTTCTGTGATACTGCATGCTTTAGCTGCACAGTCCATGTAACGTCAGATCTGATTTATGTTTTATGTTACACACGTTACACATGTTGGTAACACTTTAGAAAGCAAATTTGCCGTTTATTAATAGTAAGGCAGTTGTTAAGTTTAGGTTGTGGCTGGTTTAGGATGCAGAATAGGGTCATGTAGAGTAAGGCATTGATATGGGTTTAATTAGTACTTATAAATGGCTAATATTCCAGTATTATGCATGCTAACAAGCAAATATAAGAGACTGTAAAATAAAAGTGTACCACTGATTAAAAATAAATTGATGGTCAATGATTTTCATTACATATGAAATGCATTTGAATTAACAGATGTTAGTTGTTATTATTTTATTATTATTTTCAAGGTATTTATTTACAAACATCATGAAATATCATGATTTGGGAAATTGCGCCACTTGATTAGCCTCAACTAACCTGCTTTTTCCCCAAATAGCTTTGAAAATATATATATTTTTTTATTTATAAAATAATAGTTGCCAAACTTCTTTTCATTAATTGTATTATTTTTATTTAATAAATTAATTTAATTATTAAATGTAATAATTTCAGGAGTTATACCTTTTATAAAACATGAGTATGAATTTTGAAAGTCATCGTGGGCATGATTTGCTTTTCAAAAAAATGTAGTTATGATAACACAATAAATTTTTGTTTTGTTAACATTATAACAAGGATTAATAAATATTTTAACGAATGCATCACTCATTCATTAGTTAAATGCATTAACTATCACAGAGATACATTAAACAAATGATTAAATACATTCATAAAAAAGCATTGTTACCTAAGCTATACCTCATTTAACCTTTGGGTTTACACACTTCTCAGCTCATTTTATTTTCCATCATACCACCCGTTGCCATCCTGCAACAAATTTACGGTCTCTCTCCGAGTGTTGCACACTGCTGTCTCGTGTGGCAGGTTAAAGAGATGAGGAGGGGTGTAAGATTTACTGTTTACCTCAGCACTGTCCTGACATGACCTAGTCCAGCCAATCAGTGCTCGCTGGATACGGACAGCAAACCGCTGCACAAGACTGCCTTGAAGCCACCGTACCTGTCTGAACTTTCTCAGCCTATCAAAACAGATAACCTCACGCTTTATCAATCACGCTGTCAGAGCTGCTTTCAACCGTCTTCAGCTATGCAATGGTTTGTTAGCCATCCGTTATTAGGAGGAAACGTTCAGGACTTGTCTAAACGCCCTCCTAATTGAATGTAGAAAAAACAGCAGGTGCTAAAATGACGACGGTAGTAGCGAAAGACGCTCCTGACATCGAAAATGTCCCGAGTCTAACTGCGTGAGCAGCCCTCTTGAGTAAGACAATATTTCGGTGCCAAAACCTAGACAACCACCAGGTTGTCCGCTACCTACAAAAGCAGCTGTCTTCTGTGGCATCATCCCTGACTGAAATTTAATAAGCTGACCCAGACTGAATGTGCTGGCTGGTTTTCGCACAGATTTTGGTACAGTTGGCTCACTCTCGACATATCTGCAATGCCTACTGGAAGCAATCTGTGGGGCATCCAAGTACAGTTTCTGTAAATTGTAAAACTCAGATACACGCTGCTTTACAGTTGTTGTTGCTGACATGCGGCCTGCATCCAGATGTTGTCGCTCTTGTATCCAGGTGTACACACACTTATGATCACAGATCAGCTGGCAGCTGTGGTCACCAGTGTGGGGAAAGTTACTTGAAAAGCAAACATTTTGAGTTACTCCTTAAAAAGCCACTAATTATGTTACTTAAGTACTTTTTATGGAAAGTAATGCAGTGAGTTATACGTTATGTGTTTTGTACGTTATGTATTATCTAGAAAGTCATGCATTACGTTACTTTTTTCGTAACTACAATAAACATTAGTTAACATGAACTAAGAATCAATAACACTTCTACAGCAATTATTAATCCTATTTCATACTTAATTTCAGCATATACTAATGCATTAATAAAAACACAAGTTGTGTTTGTTAACATTAACGGTTAACATTAATGCACTGTGGACTAACATGAACTAACGATGAATGATTGTATTTTATGAAATAATGTTAACAAAGACAAATAAACTAATGTTAACGAATGACACCTCATTGTGAAGTGCTTCCCTTTTTCTTCATTAGCACAGATCATTTGTTATGTATTGTCTAGAAAGTAATGCATTACATTATTAGTTTGTAGTTAACTGTTTTTATTCATTTTGAGGAATACTAAATGTGTTTTTGTGCAGGTGAGATGAGATGTTCGTATTTAGTCCTACAGTAAGTATATTTTCTTTCACAACGCCTCTGTACTTACTCTTGATTTCTCTCAACATGGCAACACAAGAGCTGTCATTATTTGGTATAACGTAATGCATTACTTTACTAGTTTCTTTTAAAAAAGTACATAACTTATTTGTAATGAGTTATCCCCAACAACGATGGTCTGATGAGTGCAATAGAACTTACCTTCACAGTTAGATAACAATGCTTTTGGAAATGCACCAGTTTTCAGTTGACGTTGCCAAGTGTTAGTCCTGCCAAACACATCCTTAATATTTGCGGAAACCGAGGAGTCGAGGATTAGCTTGTTAGCATGAACCATTTAGCTTCTCATACGGGCCATACACTTTCATCTTATGAGGGAAAAAGCAGCTTTCTGATTTTCAACAAGTTGTATATTCAGGCAAACTTGAAGATGCACACTACAAAATAAACTGATCACGTCCATTGTAAAGCCAATAAGCATTGTCAGCGTGTCATTCCATGCATGCATGCTACTGCCGACTATTGGGCTTTTTTGAGTAATTATTCCTCACCATCTCTTCTCAATCTCTCCAGGTCCTCTTCACTGCAGGCTCGTGTTCAGGAGTTTATGAGCAGTGGGGAGAAAAGGGCAGAGCACTCCTCTGACGCGCTCTGTCTGCCAGACCTAAAACGGCAGCCTGTCACCTCCCTCACCGCCACGAGCGCAAACACAGAAAGAGAGGAGAGCGAGGAGGGAGATGTGGATGGAGAACAGGACAGAGACGGAGGGGAGCCGCATGGAGGTGCTGAACGACAGCCAGAGAGACAGGGAACGGATGCTGTTAAGGGAGCGAGAGAAAGATAAATGAAAGAAGAGCTGAGATAAATGGCAATAGGTGTCCATCCTCTCCTGTCTCCTTCCCCTCTGAGATGCTGGCTCCCGATGGACATTTAAGAACAGTTCACACGTTACCGAACTTTGCCCAGGCGCTGGCGAAGCCAGCGAGATACATCAGACACAGAGGACAACCGCGCTGTGCGAGAGAGCTCACCATATGAGAGATATTTGCCGGGATTCAAGAGCCCTGCTCACTGAGATACTAAAGGAAGCGGCTCTTGACCGGTTTCGCTTCAGGTCCACTGTGATATGGATACGCTACTGTATTGAGAGTTGTATTTCTGGAGAACTCGCATTTACATGTTGTAATTAGTCGATGATAACCTGTCCTAGATTGTTCAGATACTCCGACTTAAAGAGTTAGTTCACTTATATGTACTTACCCAAAAAGTACACGTGATATAAGGTAACTATATGGGTTAGGTTTAAAGGGCACGTTACCTAGTTATTACCTATTTTTGTGATTACTATAATGATTACATAGTATGTACATGAGAACAGGACTTTAAAATAAAGCGCTACCAGTTCTGTCATTAATTAGTCACTTTCATGCCATGCCAAACCTGTAGGACCTTCTGTTCACATTTAGAATAAAATGTTAATATTTGTTACTAAATTTGAGAGCTTTCCGACACCGCGCATAGAAAGCAGTGCGACATTGATAAAATAGTCCATGTGACATCGATGTCTCAACGCGATTTTATGAAGCTACTAGAAATCTTTTTATGCAAAAAAAATAATAACCCTAAAAAATAATGACTCTAATGAACAGTTTTTCCCCTGTCAGTCTTTGACATTCATTTCTCCGATGGCAAACTATTTTAACAACGTAACTTTCTGGGCCTTGAGCGTGCTTCGGTTCAGAAAGCTCTCGGATTTCATTAAAAACATCTTAACTTGTGTTCCAAAGATGAGCGAAGGTCTTGGAACAGGTCGGAACGACATGAGGTGAGTAATTAATGACGGTTTTATTGACGGTTTTTGAGCGAATTATCCCTTTAAAGGCCAAACAAAAAGACGTCAGCTGTGATGCAGATATTTACCTTATGTGTCTTTGTCCAGTTAGTCCATCTTTTACTTTAATGTAAAATAGCATAATTTTTTTCTTACTTTGAAATACACTCTAGACAGCCTTATCTGACCAACAAAAATGTGACCCTGGAAGCACAATCTTTAAAATGAGACACAGCTACAATTATTAGAAAACTTATCAGTAAGCATGTACTGAGGTGTATTATATTATATCCAACGGTATGCATAAACTGAAGTATACTTAATATGCTTTTTTTGTGCAAGCTATGTTTCTTCTGTGCCAACAAAATCATGGAAACATGTACTAGTTATTATGCAAATACCTTATTTACACATTTATCTTATTTAGAAGAATATTAGCTAGCTTCATTAAACTGTGTTATGTCCTTACAGCAAATAATTACGCTAATTTTAACCTAGTGTGAATGCACGCTTTATTATTTGCATTTACTATCAGTTTTCCCTGTGGTCTGTGATCTAATTAGAAAGACCAGTGACCCATTTTAGATCCACGACCCAAAAGTTTCTATGGCCCTACACCTAAAGCTACCCCTATACAGAAAAAAATCATTATATATGTGGCCGGCAAGTGAACTTGTACTAAATAAAAAAAACACAAACACCGCCAGGACATCTAACAAATAAGGTTTCTTTTATTCTTGACTGAGCTTAAAAGGAAACTCAGCATTAAGGTCTAATTCAGGGTAAGACAAAGTAAAGAAAATAAAAATAAATAAATTTACAGAGACAACCACCTAATTAACGTCAGTGGTCTTAACTTTCCTGAATAGGTTTCACAGGATCACAGGCCCTTCAATTTTACCCGGTGCAAACAAGGTTACAAAAAGCGGAAACAGCGTACAAAACAACGGCGTACAAACAACAACGTACAAAACAACGGCGTACAAAACAACGACAGTGGCCTATATGTGCTCTCCTGTTTAAACAAACAAAGAACAAAAGAACATAAACATACATATCCATTTGCGTATATATAGCTTCTTATAAGCATGTTAATCAGAAAATACACAAATGATACAGACTTTGAGAGCGATTAAATAAGCAACACTTACTCCGACTGATTCCACGAAGCACACAGCAAAAGCTCACATGGTCATTAACACTCGATCTCACATTTTAGTTGCTGCTCCCTCTAACACAGTAAAGTATAAAATTACTGCTCGGTAAACATATAATAACATACTTTACATTATTTAACACTTTAATTCTTGGGACATTTTATAGTAACTCACGCGATCTCCATTAACGTGGTCCGAATTTCCCTTCCCCCACTGGCGATCTCTCACGTGCAATAAGGCAACTCCTTTGTAATCGTCAAATGAAACCATGTACCCACACATTCACGAGTAGATATAAACTGGGATTTATCTCCTTTTAACAGTTTTATAAACTATTTCTTTGTGCAACGCTTTAACTCGGTTCTCCGTCTGTCTCACGTGCACCGCTCTCACATGTCTTGTGACGCTTATTTCTTAAAGGGACAGCGCACATAACCACGTGATAGGAAATCAAAGGTGCATTGCCAGGGATATAAAATAAAATAACAGGTGAATCCTACCTGGTTACACTCTCCCTGCCTACAGTCAGCGTCCTCGATGACTGCACAATACAATTTATTCATCCACTAATCCTTGTAGTTTATTGGATGTATACAAGACCACCCCTGCTAACACTTGGGAAAGAACATCGGGAGTAAAGGACACAGCATTACAGGAGGATTTGGGTAGTCTATTTGGGTTACTATGAACACCAGCATTTGACCGCTGTGTTCTACGGGGCGTAGGATGGGGAGCATCCACTTGAGTATTCTCTGCCCTAGGCTTCCGGGGCACAGGAACTGGTCTAGTCAACACTACATCTGTAGGTGAATCAGTCCTTTCAGTATCAGGTTGAAGGCTATCTTGAGCAGCACTCCTCTCGCCACTCACTGCTTCATCACATGTTTCCTGTGCTTCTTCCACTTCAGCCCCAGCACAATCGAATGGTGCCACACCCAGCTGCTGTGACTCCTCAGGATATATGGTTTCTTCCACAAGCACACATTCGGCATCTAACGAAGGCATCTCATCCACCAACCCTGAGGTTGGTACTTCTTCTACAGGTCTCACTTTCCTCCGTGGCATTGGAACTGGTCTCGGACAAAGCCTAATGCCTGATCGATGTACTCGTTTTGCAGGACCACCTTCAACTGGCTCCACAGTGTAGGTTGTCCCATGCACTTCCACCACCTGATAAACTGTGGGTGCCCAGGCGTCTTGTATCTTGTTTCTTCCTGGGGCGATAACGTAAGTACACCTGCTGCCCAACCAGTACTTGGGACAGTATACTCCACCTCACGCTTGGCAACTCGATCTGCGGCTCTCCTTTCCAGTGTATTCACGTGCCCGGGTATGAGCATCCCGGAGCCGCTCCTTATGGACGGACAACCAGGCAGGTTCTTTTTCTAGATCTGGCTCCTGACCCAACAAGGCATCTACTGGCAAGTGTGGCTGTCTCCCAAACAACATGTAATAAGGAGAGTAACCAGTGGAGGAATGTGGGGTCACATTGTAGGCGTACACCAGCTCGGGTAAGTACTCTGGCCATCTCCGCTTCTTCTCTGGAGGTAAGGAAGCGCAAGAGGTCGTGCAGAGTTCTGTTAAACCTCTCACATTGTGCATTCCCCTGAGGGTGATGTGGTGTAGTGCGGGACTTTCTCACTCCATACAGTTTACAAAGCTCTGCAATCACAGCACTCTCGAAGTTTCTTCCTGATCTGAATGAAGACGCTGAGGCACTCCATATTTGAGAAACCATTCCTTTAGAAGGATCTTAGCAGTAGTGTCCGCCTTCTGATTGCGAGTAGGAAATGCCTGACTGAACTTCGTGAATACATCAGTAACAACCAGGACATTTTCCTGCCCATCAGGCGCAGAGTTCAAATGTGGTGAAATCCATTGCAACCACTTCTAGGGATGAGAGGCCAAGAATGGGGTCCAAGGGGCTTGAATCTTGGGCTGCGGCATTTTGGCTAGCACGCACCGTTGACACTCCTTCACCCACTTATCCACAGCATTATACATCCCCACCCAATAACAACGCTGCTTGAGTAGGGCCAGTGTTCGCTCTATGCCTTGATGCCCCATTTGGTCATGGACACTCCGCAACACCGTTTCAACGAGACATTCAGGGAGCAGCAACTGTTGGCACTCCCCATAGAAGACGTCGTCCACCATTCTGTACATCAGTCCATCTTTCTCTTGAATCTTGTCCACTGCTTAAGCATCAACAGCACCTGCCTGGACAAGTACTTCCTCTCTCGATTTGTGGGCTTCCTCTTCTTGTCCCAGAAACTTTTGAGCACACTGATAGTAGGATCTGTCTCCTGAAACTGGCGAAGATCATCCTTTGTGTATCCAGGTAACGTTGGAGTATTCTCCAGGGGTTCCTCCCCAGTCTCTCTATCCTCCATAGCTGCCTGTAGCATTCCTATTCCTCCCTCTCAGGACTCGCTGCTAGCACTGCCAGATCTTCTCCGACTGCAGTCCTGTACGAAGCCCACTACAAATAGCTACACATCCATCGTTACTCTGAATCCTCCAGTTTCCCGTTCATCCCTTCCAGTCTTGGCCTTCTAGAGAGGGCGTCAGCTGCGGTGTTACACCTTCCAGGGCGGTACTGCACTTCAAAGTCAAATACTGCAAGTTGCGCAGCCCACCTCTGTTCAATGGCTCCCAACCTAGCCGTGTTGAGATGGCAGAGAGGATTATTATCTGTTAGGACAGTAAACTTGGATCCCAGCAAGTAACTCCTGAACTTCTCACCACAGCCCATTTGAGTGCCAGAAGCTCCAGCTTCATACTGCTGTAGTTCCTGTCGTTCCGCTCTGCGCCCCTCAACCTTACGACTTGCAGGCTATCACAGTCCTACTTCCTCCTTGTTGCTGATACAGCACAGCACCCAATCCTAGATTACTGGCATCGGTCTCCAGCACAAAAGGTAGGGTAAAATCTGCATAGCCTAGTGTTGGAGCACATGTAAGCTTCTCTTTGAGATGCTCGAAGGCTTTCTGACACTCCGCTGTCCAGGAGCCCTTAAACAGTTTGTTAGCCTGAATAACACTCCCCTGGTGGACACACTTGTTTACGACATCATGGAGTGGACCAGCCACCTTTGAGAAGCCCTCGATGAATCTCCGATAATAGCTGCAGAATCCTAAAAAGGACCGCAGCTCCTTCAAAGTGTGGGGAACTGGCCACTGTCTCACCGCACTCACTTTGTCTGGATCTGTAGATACCCCTTGAGCAGAGACCACATGCCCCAAGAATTTTACCTCGGACTGCAGGAAGTGGCACTTTTCCACCTTTACCTTAAGTCCGGCCTCCCTCAACCTCTGTAACACAGCCTCAAGCCTCACTAAGTGTCCCTCGAATGTACTTGAATACACAAGCAAATCGTCCAAATAAACTAGCAGCGTTTGGAAGACCAGATCACTCATTATGGTCTGCATGAGACGCTGGAATGTTGCTGGTGCATTACATAGGCCAAACGGCATCCGCTGGTACTCATACAGGCCAAATGGGGTAATGAAAGCTGTCTTGTGCGGTCCTTCTCATGAACTGCTACTTGGTGATAGCCACTCGCGAGGTCAATAGATGAGAACACCTTGGCCTTACTCAAAGCATCCAGACTCTCATCTATCCGGGAGTAATGGGAATGCGTCGCGTCTTGTTTTACAATTCAGCTTCCGGTAGTCCACGCATAGCCAAGACTCCCATCAGTCTTACGGACTAACACCACAGGAGATGCATACGAACTGGAGCTTTCTTGAATGACATGCTTTTGAGCAGGCCAGAGATATGTTCCTTCACTTCCTGGAATTGGGTTGGGGGTATCGCGCGGTATGACTGTGAGACAGGAAGGTCATCATTCAGGGAATTTCATGCTTTACCAGCTCAGTATAGCCAAGGTCTTCATCAGAGATGGCAAACACGTCCAGGTATCCTTTAGAAGCGCCTTCAACTCCGCCTGTTGGGCGGGGTACCATAATTTGTATCTTCTCTAAGGGACATTGCAGATCACCGTAACCCCTGTCATTGACCTCTGGTTAACCATAACCTCCTCGTGATCTGCAGAGATCCGATTGAATCTGACTTTACAGGAACTACTCTCAACTTGATGTCCATGGGCAAGTATCCCCAATTTCACCTTGGGTGGCAGCCACACATCTGCTGGGGACAGGTTTACTACCTGCACTGGGAATACCCGCCTACCAGGTGATACCAAGGTAGGAAGCAAGACCAAACCCCTGGCAATTGTGCTTTACCTGGCTCAATTATACTTAAACCTCCTTTTCCAGCTACCTCTTTATGTGTCCTGGCTTGAATTGTAGCCACGGAGGCTGCAGGGACATATGCCTTCGTATGCCCGCCACCCGACCAAGGAATTCGATTCCACAGAGGCAGCCTCTTGTACTCGGTTTAAAACAGCTCTCAGTCCGCATCCAACGTCCCTCCAAAGCATGGTCAAACTCAGCCACAATTAATTGCTTACAACGCTGGGCTATGTTCATGCCAAGTATGCCTGGGGGCGGCAAGTCAGTCTTCCCTTCATTCTGGTCACGAATCACCAAGAACCCACAGCCAGGAAGAGTCAACCCCATTACCTGGATATCCAGTTCAACATACCCAAGATAGGGAAGAGGCAACCCATTGGCGGCAGTAATTTTTAACCACTTGCTTGTCCAATGCATGTCCTTGTCTTCCCCATGCAGATGTTCTTTAAAGAAACTCTCCGTCAAAGTACTAACGTTACTGCCAGTATCTAACAGACAGCGGATTGCTACCCCCAACATGAATTTCCACTTCTGGGCACTTACCCACTGCACGCTCCAGAAACCGCTCTTTTGTCAGTGTG